>NW_019154124.1:16249699-16493066 GCF_002288905.1 Enhydra lutris kenyoni | reverse complement strand
TTTTTTTTTTTTTTTTTTTTTTTTTTTTTTTTTTTTTTGGTGAAATCAGTAATCTCACCAGTGACAAGCTAAGCTTTCAGTAAGTGTCTCTGCCAACTCAAACAGCGTCTCCTCAGGCAACAATAATGAAAGACACATGTAGGTACTTGCCCATCATTAGACACAAACTCCTCAAGTCGGCCCGAAATTGGGCCTGTAATTCTAGTGATCCTTGGGTTTGAGACAACTGTCCAGAGTGGTCTAGGATGGTCTAGGTCTTAGACTCAGCATGTCAGTCTTGACTCTCAAACAAGAGACACAAGTGGCTGACCTTTCTCATCTGCACTGGGCTCACCCGGAGACGAGTCCAAACTCTTCAGTTCAATGGGGGAGATGTGAAGGATTGCTCAACACTTGGCAAACGGTAAGGTCTCAAGACATCAAATCGTGAATTCTGCCTCATTCCTGCTAGTGAACTTGAGGGAGGGCTTTCCAAGCCCAACCTCCATGATCCAACCAGAACATCTCCAAGGTCAGCCATTCCTTCTGCACACAGCCAAGGCTCCACCAATTCCCAACCGAGCTGGAGCCTACAGAACTGATCTGAGTCCTTCCATGGATGACACACGGTGCACTCCTTTCTCCCTCTCTCTCCACACTGTCAACGGGGTACTCTCCTGTGAACACGGATTCTAAAACCTAAGAAGTCTGAAGAATGGACTAATAATAGAAAGTCTGGATGGCCTGAAAGAAAGACCGGGACAGGAGCTGTAGTTCCAGCTCACAAGCAGTTTCTTCCTTTTTGCAGCTGGGTCTACCCACAGAAATCAGTGGCTGATTAATCCAGCCCTACAGGAACTCCCCTGTTCTGCACAACCCAACCCCAACCTGGAGACTGACTTCAGCACATTTTTATGCATTTCCCATGAGTGTGAGTCAATGGCTCACAAACGTCCAGTCCCCTTACTTCTGCCCAACAAGTAAAAACCTGGAGGACTATTAGGCCTCATAAAGACTGCTCATTAGTAAAATTATTATTTTTTTTAATATAACAAAGTACATTGAAAAACCAACTCAGAAACAGCTGACACCTTTCATCTTCTGAACCAAGAATCTGAGTCATCTGACTGAAGCACAGCACAGAATCAGGATGTGTTGCAAAGGCTTTATCAAGAATACATTTCCACTCTACATTATTAGATACCTATTTTAAAATCAAATCTAAAATCCAAGAATTTTAACTTTCTTAATGACAAAGGCAATGTAAGCCAACAGAACCACCGTTATCACCTACCACCCTGTAGCCCCCCACCAAATCCTAAATCCTAGCATAAATGGAATCCTTATCTGAAAGCAAGAGAAGTAACCCCTTGTGTGCTGATAGGTTTTGAAGATAAATCTTTAATAGCTAAGAGTTGATTACTGTGTCAGGAAATGAATCATTTCCCCGCACTTCCCTTCTCCCTTGGAGAGTCACAAGGCAACAAGTTCTTGGAGCACCAGGTTAATTTAAGTAATATGCATATAAAGTAAACACACACTCTTGACTTAAGAAGACCTTTTAGGATATGAATTAGGTTCCCTTTAGCTCAGTGGCTCTGGTAAGCAGGTTTGGAAAATGAATGATTAACTTCAAGAACTCCAGGAGAGTCCATTCAAAATCCCCAAGCAGCACAGAAGTCTGGGGACACCTAAGAGCTAACAAAGCTTTCCTAGCATGGCTACGTATCAGCCCAAGAAGCCAACTTACATGGGGATGACATTTCCAAAGCTCATTTCTAAGTCGGTTGTGCAAAACTCGGAACGCATTTGCCCCCAGAGATGTTATAAAGGGTGGTCAGGTCCCCAGATTTGACCACCAAAGGTGGAGTTACTTTGAGTAACTACATGGGTGATGACCACACATGGGCATATTTCAGTGACGTTATGGGTAATAAAAATTTTAGTGTATAAATACGGAAACCTAACGCACTTGATAATTTCTATTATCTAAGTATGTCAAGACCAAGGGGAATAATCCAATCCACGTCCCTTTGCAAATAACGTCAGAGGTGAGGGTGCAGTCAGAGGTGAGGGTGTGGACAGAGCAACGGGAATTACCAGGGGTGGGAGGAAGGAGCCAGAAGAGGTCTGGTGACGCAGAGAGCAACACTGTGGAGGGTTGGGGGTGGGGGCTCGCAGCCTTGGTATCCTGAGCTAGGGCCTGTCAATGAGATCCCAGACCCTGATCCTGCTCTGACAATCTGGGGAGGGGCCAATGCTGCCCCAGCCACCCAAGAAAGGGCAGTGACACAACAGTGGATGAAGAGAGTGAAGGAAGGCCCCTCCCCGTGTTTCCAGGCACAGTACTGCTCACAGAGCGGGAGAGGCACGCCGCTCATACACCCTGCTTCCTTCCACCAGGTTTTGAGCTTCACAGGAAGCAGTGAAGATACTGTATTTATGATGGTGACCCCAGCATCCTGCCTAATGCCTGGCATACAGTAAGCGCATAATAAACGACCGTGAACGGGCTGCCTAACGAATCGCCTCCAGATCTCCAGGGAAACAACTTAAGGTCAAGGGCATATGGACATTCACCCATTGATTCATGTACTCACCAGATAGTCTGTCATCTGCCTTCTGCGTGGAATGTTCAAACAGCCGTCCAAATGAGAAAGTATCTGCGTTAACCTTTTCTCCCAGCAGTTTCCATTTGGAGTACTTGAAACGCCTGGTAAGTGCTGCCTATAAACACCTACTGAAATGCAGCTTTATGGGAGGTTCAGTCGTGACCGAGGAGCACAGCCCCAGGAGCTATATGGGCTAGCAGTAACCTACAGTGGTCTGTTGAGCCAACCAATGTCAACTGGAGAAAGAAATGGTTTTGTTACAAAGTCCAACTGCCCGATACAATATTCTAGAACATCACCTTTGAATTTAAAATGTTTGATCACATGTGTTTAAGTACAGGATTTTGTGAAAAGAGCACTTAAGTGCTAGAATAGATAATCCAGACAGCACTGAAAAGGCCCAGTGTATCTGCTTTTATGGAAACACACTATAAAAAAGACCAAGGAGAGATAGCACTACACTCACGTGAAGGTGGAAAGAGGAGAACTTAAAAGGGGATACAAGATGGATAGTTGAAAAAAGCAAAACTGAAGAGAGATCAAAGTTTCACATGTACCTAATTCTATTCTTCGTTAATGTTAAGAATAAAACCAACCAGAACAGGAAAATGACTCTGAATTTTAAATAGTGAGTAAGCATATATTCCTCTTCCTAAAGGAAGGGACAAAAATAGAAGAGAAAAAAGGTATCATTACTGGTAAATGGGCAAGACTCTACAAAAGGAAATTACACAGACTGAGTATAACAATGCACTCTGACTTTCCTACATAAAATGCTCATGTCTTAAATTCCCTGACAGTGTTCACAAAGCTATCTTCCCCCTCTCCCTCAAGTTTTCAGAGCATACTGCAACACCAGGTATGAGCTTACTGCTGACATCCACAGGAAGCTGCTGGAAAAGATATTTTACTTTCTTCAGGAAACATTTCTTGATTTATTATGGACTCACTCCAACGACTCTTCGGTTTGGTTTTTGCTTTTAGCGAGCCTACTAATTTAAATTCACCAATATGTTGCTTTATGACAGTTTATATACATATTTTCACACATATATAGGTGTACTACATAAAAAGTAAAGCAAATAACATATGGTTCTCCCAGTTTCCCAGTACTAAATTCCCAATGCGAAGTGGAGTAAGGGCTGGTGGTAAATAAACTTTGCCAAAACAATTAACTGAATATGTAATGCCACCAAAGGGTATCAAATTATTATTTCGGAGCATCAAATGGCTTAAAATTACAAATATGAACAGACATGTGAGCAAAAAATAAGGACATAATATAGGAGGAGTGGTGGCTTTATTCCTAAATTTCTCACACACTATTACAGATGAAATAGTAATTTATGTAGGTTCTGATTTTCTCAAGATCTGAAAAGTATTTAGATATTGGGAACATGGAGAGATGGATTTAAGATGATCAGCATTAACAGTAAGAAATGTGCTATATCACTGTTTTATATTTAAATCCGAGTATTCTTAATAATTGAATTTATGTAACCATCCTATCATGGAAAGAATTATTATGAGGAACATTTTCCAAGTCTGTAGCCACTTGAGACTTTTCAACAAAAACAATGCACCTTTTGGGGGAGGGGGCGTATTATCAATGTACCTTGATGTTCAATGACTATGGGGAGATGACATCCCTCAGGACAGGGTTCTCTGTGTAGTGCTCATGATCTGGAAAAACAGATTCTGGAACCAAGAGGCACAGAAGGCCAATGTCACCAAGCCTGTCCCATTTTGGCTAGACAGGAAATGCTGGACTTTAAAGCTTGGTGTAAAGGAAAGCCCAAACTAACAATAAAGTTAGAAAAGTGTTTTCAAAATCAAGCCTCCAACATTTGCCTAAGTAAAAATCCATTTATCCACTTAATATTCCATTAAGACGGAATTCTGACAGTCTCAAAAATATGCTTTTAAAAGGAACCATGAGAGCAGTACACCTCCTCTCCTTCAATATCTACTACGATTTCATGAGACGGGCTGTGAAAAAGTGGAAGCACAAAAAAAGGGTCGCTCATCAAATCCCACATTTCAAACACGGCAGCCAAGAGCACCACCAAAATAATTCTGTTCTAATCACACCCACTACCTGTTTGGCAAACATCTTTCAGTTTTATTTCTTTTTTTAACCAATAGGTGGCACTCTTTATTGCTAAGATTGTTTAAGCCAAACAGTTGAGAAAGATGGTTTTTCCTTCCTCCTGTCAAGATTCAGAATCTCTTCTACTAATGAGCTACTGGATAAATGATTACTAATCATAAAATCGAAATAGTTGTGATTTATTATGTTACTGTAATTTCGGCTTTCTGAGGGGAAAAAAAAAAAAAAAAAAAAGACCTGACAATCTCCTCAATAACACACCAACAAAGCAAAGTGAGTTTTTATTCCTCAGCAAGACTTTGATGGTGTTATTACTACAAAGGAAGGCAGAGAGTAAGTATAGGATAAGTATATTCTATTCTCTGCATATGGCATATTAAAGACTGTGGAATGGCTCCCCACCAAATGGTTGAGGGAATGAAGACACACAATGTAAAAAGAATACAGGAGTTGACCAGACTGCATCTTCCAGGGAACAGGACTTGTTAAGTGAAGACAAAGGCACTGCCTTAAGAAAGCAAGCACGATACCTACCAGTGGTTTTTTTGTTGGAGGGCAACACGCACACAGGTGTTTGGTGAATTCACTGCCCCTTTCACTGAAAATAAAGAAAAGATTCGCCGGAAATAAAGACAAGATTCAAGAATGTGTCTCAGAAAACAGGTCAACGTCACCGCTGGTGCTAACTTCAGTAATTTAATTAACCTCATTTCTTCTTGGGAGAGCCGCAAAAAAAAAGTATCAAAGAATTCGTTACTATTCTCCATAAAACACTGTCACGTACAATTTTCAGACTTTTAAATCGGCTCTAGGTCTTTATTTCCTGTGGCTGAACGATTTCAACCCCTTTCATTTCTTTCAGATCTGAACGTATCAATGAAGTTCAAGAACATCTTTGGTGTGTATGCCAAATTTGTTTTTAAAATTTCTGAATGGGATCAATGAGTTGTTGGTTTTCACCAGACACTTGATTTTTAATACTCTAAGTATCTTTTTAGGGGCTTGGTTGGGACCGTGATGCCTCACCGAAATCCTTGGCTTGGTAGAGTATCATTAAATTCTATTTTACAGATAAGAAAACCAAAGTGAAGCATGTTACTGTCCTTAGGACACACAGCAAATTAGTCACAGTAATTAGTTCTAACGGTTGGACAAGGGCATTGTTCAAAGCCCAGCCTATTCAGAAGCGTTCTGACGTAAGCGAGAACAATGAAAAAGGACGTTGAACAAAAGTGATCCTACATAAGTAAGAAACCCCATCTCCTATATAGCTTCCAAATGCCCTCAAACATCCAAACTTAGCATATTCAAAACTCAGCTAACTTGAAATCAATGAAGAAAGCAAGCACATTTATCAGAATTCCTCAATTTCCAACAGGTGAAATGACTGTTAAGTATATCCATCTACAGTGCAATAAATAATTATGAAATATAGTAAGAATTTGCTCATGTCTAAAAGTATTTCAAAATCTTCCTCAAACCACAAGGCTTTTTTGAAAAAGGAAAAAAAGAGTAAGACCCGTCATATATTGTATGCTATGTTCTTTCAGGATGCTAAAATGTCTTTCTGTTCCTTTTGAAGACAGCAGCTGAGTCTCAGAGAACCAACCCCAAGCA
This sequence comes from Enhydra lutris kenyoni, assembly GCF_002288905.1. Lineage (NCBI taxonomy): Eukaryota > Metazoa > Chordata > Mammalia > Carnivora > Mustelidae > Enhydra > Enhydra lutris. The sequence continues at coordinate 16,486,748 of NW_019154124.1, read as the reverse complement.
GAAGGACTTGGATGTCTGATTTAATCCGGCAATTAACTGTGAGTCATTTCACCCCCGGTTTGTCCCTTCAATGACAAAAATAATTCCTTGGGCCAAAGGCATGCAGGGAGATTGATTAGACTGTACACTCCTTTGGACTTCTGTAGAAATGATCTATAAAACACCCATGGGATGTGTTACTCAATAAAATATTACAGAAGTTTAGGTGATGTTCAGTTGAAGCTATTTCTTTCTTTTTTTTTTTTTTTTTAAAGATTTTATTTATTTATTTGACAGAGAGAGATCACAAGCAGGCAGAGAGGCAGGCAGAGAGAGAGGAGGAAGCAGGCTCCCCGCTGAGCAGAGAGCCCGACGCAGGGCTCGATCCCAGGACCCCGAGATCATGACCCGAGCCGAAGGCAGCGGCTCAACCCACTGAGCCACCCAGGCGCCCCAGTTGAAGCTATTTCTTACCTCTAGTCCCACTGACTGCCACATGAGATCTGAGTTCAAAGACGTGCATTTTTTGAAAGCCTGCACCTTCTTACAATGATTGTTAGAAAACAAAGGGAGAAAACTAAAAATTACCATGGATCTGACCAGTCAACTATTCAGTGAATGGTGGCATTAATACATTCAGCATGAGCTACAATTACTGTTACAGCAAAAACTCTTCATCGTACCAAGAAATTTAACTTCTTGATATAAAATACAGTTAGAAGACAAGTTTTCACAAGGACCACTGAGTGAGCTTAATAATCTAATTAAAAGCAATACATCCTAAAGTCTTTAATTAAGACCCATTTAAGTAAGAAACTTTCAACACATGCTGCTAAGTCCCACTGAGTGAGAGAACAAATTTTCCACCACTCACTCCCGCACCCATGCAAATACACTTCTCACAACTGTTTTGTGTTCAGATTCTTTTTTTTCTTGTACCTAACTAGAAGAAAAAAAAAAAATCAAGTCTAATTATTTCAATTTGAAAGGGTTTTTATGTGTAGGTAAAAGATCACCAAGGATCAGTGATTCACAGAACACTGGTTTGCTCCTGATAAGCCATACTGTGGCTTATATGCCTCTGTCAAATCCATGGGCATGTAATCTTAGTCAAGATATAATTAATGCGGCCATAGAACACTCCAAATTAATGCTTTAATTTAAACTACAGCTGTTTAATCTTCTCATTGTAAGAGACCAGAATACCTAATGCTTCATTCTAGAAGAGTAGGAAGTAAACAAGAGGAAGAGAGGAAACCAAAGTTACTCAATTGTCTATGAAGCTTAAGGAACCATTTCATGTAGTCTCAATTAAGATAGTCACTCATCACTCTGGTCCATGTGATTGTTTAATGGAAGATTATTCAGACTCTGAATCCCAAAGCTAACTCCCATTTCTGTCCCAAGCCACCAAAGTTAACTGAGCACTTGCTTTATGCCTCAAGCGCTGGGCTGGGAGCCAGTCCCCCATGCAGCTAGCTTCTTTCTGTCTGACAAACCAAGCCATCTCTATAGCCAGAGAAAGGCTGCCACTGGATGTGTGTGTCTGCCACGGTTGGTTTATATGGATTCTATTCAGTGAACATTCTGAGGAGGAGAGAAAAGTAGGACTCTTTTTTTTTTTTTAAGATTTTATTTATTTGACAGATCACAAGTAGGCAGAGAGGCAGGCAGGGAGAGAGAGGGAGGGAAGCAGGCTCCCTGCTGAGCAGAGAGCCCGATGCGGGGCTCGATCTCAGGACCCTGGGATCATGACCTGAGCCGAAGGCAGAGGCTTAACCCACTGAGCCACCCAGGCGCCTGGACTGTTGATACAAACTCCCAGTGGGGTCCAGGCTACCTCTCTCCTCCACTGTGAAGGCAAATCAGTGAGGTCTGTGAGCAATAACGGGACTGCCCAGCATCCAGGCTGAAATGGTTTTTTTCAGCTATAACTGTGGTAGAACAGAACTTTGGACTTCCTAATTCTGCCCTCTTTTAATTCACTGAAACTTCCCTTCAAAAATGTTTTAGGTTATGAGCTTCACATAGATGGTTCTTCCCAGAGATAAATTTTCTATGAGGAAAATCCTCTCATCTAGTCAGAGCTTGTAAGAGAGGACACTTTTTTTTTAAACAGGAAACACAATATCAAAACCTTTCAAAGTTTTATGTGTCTCATCATAGCAGCAAACAAATCTTTTCTTAATCAAAGTTACATGTTAACAGTTAGAGAGCCCAGATTTTACATGCCTATGAGAGGTTCAAAAATAACCATTCTCCTGATAGCCAAGAGCAGAAACACAAGCATGTTTCATATAACACAGAGTTTGCAAAGGCCTCAAAATGGGTCTTCCTCTTTCATCATGGCCTTTTGTAAAAATTGCGACAGTGGGCCAGTGGGAATTCTGGCAAGAAAAAAAGCCCAACAGAAAACTGCTTTTGGTTTAAAAAAAAAAAAAAAAAAAAAAAGGCATGCTTATGCAGAAAATTCTTGCTTTTTCCATTATGTGGTGTCTGGGGGAGGGTGGGAAGAGGAAGGCTTTTTTCTATATCTGTAGAGCACTGTAATTTAAAATGAGTCATGTAAAACATAAATGAAAACGTTAACCTCTGAGACAGGGGTCAGAAAATTTTATTAGTGCTTAAATCCATTTTTCTCTGGCAAGCTTGACTAATCCCAAACCCGGGGCTTTCCCTATAGATACACTCCAACTTACCCAGAAACTGAGGGTTAAGTCTGAAAATGGTCAGCTTGAGGAGGAGGAGGCCTCAAGGATTGAGAAATCCTTGGCCACAGCTTAGCCTTGGGCTCACCCTAGGCTAGCCCATCAGTCCAGCAGACCTCCCATTTCACAGCAGTGAATTTTCCCAAACACAGCTATAGAGGATACCCCAACTCCAGTGAGGGGTGGAATTATTTTTCGTAGTGTCAACTACAGCAATATGGTTTAGCTCTAGCTCCTGCGTCGGGCCTGGGAAAGCATCTGCTTGCTTGTCTACCCATGGAAGACCTCTCTTTCTGGGTACCCCGCTGCCTTAAATCCATCTTGCTGGTTTAAAGGGATCTCCTAGCATCAAGGACTTTTATTCTGCCTCCATCCCTCAGGAGTGTGACAGGAACTGAAGTGTGACTGCTGTGCTCTCTGAACAAGCTCAAAGTGGGGATCACATGGAGACGTCCAGATGTCTCATCCGTAGCCAGCCTCACATGCTCTCCATCGGGGCTGATCTCTTCTCTAAGATTAACCTTTTACTAAACCAAGCAATTAAAACACAGGCATTCTTCTAGATTTTAACTGCTATAAATGGACCCAATTCTAGGTTCAAACACTGGTAACGTTCTAATAACACAATACTTTCACCTGGGTGGAGTAAGGTCACTGCTTTACCTTACAGTATTTCATACAGTCTTCCCTCTTTACTGCTAAGAAAACTTCTAAAGACGGTGATGATTTGGTACAAACCATCTCATCTAAGTCTCTGGTTCCATGTATGGTTCAAGTACAAACATGATCTTGACAGAAACAAGATACGAGCCAACTGAAGACTGTTAATACCTAGATCTTGAAGATTTTTAAAATTAGTATGAGAGCAACTGAATATGGTCAAAGATTATAGAGATGTGAGACTCTACTTAAAAGTCTATGACATACAGGGGCGCCTGGGTGGCTCAGTGGGTTAAGCCTCTGCCTTCGGCTCCAGTCATGATCCCAGGGTCCTGGGATCGAGCCCCGCATCGGGCTCTCTGCTCCCTGGGGAGCCTGCTTCCTCCTCTCTCTCTGCCTGACTCTCTGCCTACTTGTGAGCTCTGTCTATCAAATAAATACATAAAATATTAAAAAAAAAAAAGTCTATGACATACAGGCCACCTCTTCCTAATATTTACTTAATATTTGCCTCCAGCCTCGGTGATTGGTCTAACACGACATGACCTCTGGGGAAGTTCATACGGCCAGAGGTTCCCTTTCTTCCCGTTTCAGTTTGAGGGTGGGACACAGCATGATGCTGGAAAGCACACACCCTGAAGTCAGAGTCTGCGTGCAAACCCCAGCTCTCTACCCTTTACTAGTATTTGCTTCTGGGCTTCTGGCTCTAAGCCTCAACCTGAAAACGGCAACAAGTAAGATGACCCAGGCAGTGTATGCAGCCAGTGCCTGGCACAAAGCAAATGCTCAATGCGTACCAAGCAAACCTTAAGAATCATGAGAAAACATTTCAAACTCTTCATCCCAGATGTAAAACACCTCATGCTACAACACATGTTTAAGAAAAAGGTAGTAACCAGATGCAATGCACTAAAAAGGGTAATATAAAAAAAAAAAATGCAAAGACACCCTTTTTAGCAAATAAAAAATTCAGGTACTCATTCAGTGACATGCCTCTAAGTGAAAGGTCCAGAATAAGGTGGCAAAATTAATGAGAACGTACACTGCCATTGCCTAAAACATCAAATATCAACTCTGTGAGATGGATTTCGGGGAAAAGGCTAACCCTATCAGTCTTCTTTTCAACTCCTATAAGCAAAATATTTGTGCTTTCATTTTAAGCTTCAATTACTGGAACTGTTAACTCCCAGCCTTCTTCATTTCTTTCTCTTAGCAAATTATACATTAAATGTGAGATAACATAATTTGGAGGTTACTAACCACATTTGCTAGGATAGAGAATTTTTTTTTACAAGACTTTATTTATTTATTTGACAGAGAGAAATGACACGTAGGCAGAGAGGCAGGCAGAGAGAAAGAGGAGGAAGCAGGCTCCCTGCCAAGCAGAGAGCCTGATGCGGAACTCGATCCCAGGACCCTGAGATCATGACCTGAGCCGAAGGCAGAGGCTCAACCCACTGAGCCACCCAGGCGCCGTAGGATAGAGAATTTTAAACATTGTAGAATGTGAACTCCACACAGCATGTGATGCTGGCAAAAGATGGTCCCTTAGCGATTCACTGAATCAAGAGATTCTTAAGCAAAAGCCTAGTTGTATTTCCAACACGTTTTATTTAGAAAATGGATTGTGTGGGGGTTGCCTGAGAGGTGGCAGGGACCATGGTTTTGTATTCTAGGAAAAAAGATCATTGTACAACTGTCTCCATCTTTCTCTTTCAGAGTATATGAAAGGCAACTAGTCTCATAGACAGATAACATTACCCTCCCCCATGAAAAAAATTTTTTTTTTTTCACTCTGATGGCTAAAGAATATGCCAAATACTAAATACTAAAAGGATGTTAACAGCTAGGCTGGAATTCACCAACAGCAGTTAAGGGAATAAAATAGTTACGTGATTAGACAAATTCCCTTATTTGACCACACTGCCATCAGATAGGCGGAGGGCTCAGGGTCCGCTGCACAGACTCCGGAAGCCGGCGAAGACAAGAGTAAAATAAACAGTGCATCTTGTGAAACTTGTCCTGAGTGCGGGCCACAGTTAGCTGACTCCAATCACGTAAGAGCTGGATAGATGTAGTCCGACAGGAAACGGAGTTTCAACCTAAACAACTGTGAATTTTATGCTCCAATGTTTAAACTTCCTCTAAATGTTAAAGCTGACGGGGTTTCTCAAGTTTCCCTTATGGGGAAGATTAGACCACAAATGACAGTTACAATATAACCGTACAAGTAACTACAAGCATCTGATGGCTAGTGGAGTAGCAAGTTACAACTAGCTTTCAATCCTTTAAAGCTGATTTTAGTGAAATTAGCAAACTCAATTGCAAAGGCGCATTCGCATCACCAAAGCAACAATGACTTGTCTATATTGCTTTACATACTGTGCTATCAGACATGTTTGTATACAATGTTATGTATGAATGCTATTCTATATATTTAGATGTTATGCCATCTTATAAAGATATAACATCACATCTACATGTATATACCATTTTAAGAAGCACTAGCGAGTCCAGTGAGTGCTTACTTGAAGGTTAATATTGTAATCACTTATGCTCCAGAGATTCCAACACGACTTTAAATCACCTCTTCCCGGCCTACTGTTTTGATGAGGTCCTTCTGCTGAAAAGGAGAGTAACTCACACAACTGCCTCATTCTCTGTCATTTTTCTTGGTTCTATTTCCTGAAAGTGGAAAAATCTTGTTGTTTAACTCACTGCCTAGTATCAGGCCATGTCACAGGTCACTAGTAAGCCAGGGGATCATCTGCCTTTGGCTCGGGGGTGCCCTCCTGGCCAATGGGCTGTGTCCGGGAATATCGCGTCATCACAGAACGTGGACACTCCCACCCAAGGCCCATTTGCTGGGCAGTACAGATGCTTAACCGCACTGGGGTGGCAGACGGTCTGGGCTCAGATCCCAACTTATCCACTAGCTCTGTGAGCCTGGGCTATCATTTAACTAAACTTCAACTTCTTTTCCTTTATAACACTTGTAATAATAAGGCCAATGTCACAGAATTCTTACGAAAAGTAACAAGTTAATGGAGCACAATGTTAGCACAGCCCCTGACCAAGAACGAGCATTTGCTGAAAACACAAATACAGGCAGGTATAAATCCACACTTCTCCACTTGTATACCTATACACACGTACACGTGCATGTTTACATAGGTATATCTGTAAAATTTTCATACAAGCTAAGGATTTTCCCCATGTCCATAATACTGTCACACTTTCTCTGCAGTCTGTGTTTTCAAAGACACATTTTATTTTTAGGTGTTTGGAAAATACACACCTTAGAGTTTTATTCTTTGGGTAATTATTCTTCAAGGTAATCAACTTCTGCCTTTCTCATTACAAAGTTTAAATGAAAAACAATGTTTAAGTTTTCCCATGGGACATGGGCAGGTTAACGTATCTTTTTGAGCTCTTGCTGATATTATCAGAGTGTGTCTCTTAACTGCCTTTCCATGTAAAATATAAAGAAGCCAGACCCTAAGTTCTCAAGTCACCATCTTTTCTCCTCAAAACTCTGCTACTGTCTTTTGGCATTTACAGCTATAAAGGAGAAGGAAGCCTCAATTTTATTTCTTGGTACTTAAGTAGGTATTGTGACTAGATGCTTTAATGATGATTTTTATACTTAAAACTTTTTTTTTTTTTTTTTTTTTTTTTTTGCCAACATGCATCTAGAAGCAGCTTTCCATTGTCTCCTATAAACAAGGTGGAGGACATGTTCAAATGTGCACACATGCATGCAAGGTTATTTTTATTATGTTGCTCTCTTTGACTTGATACAATTTCCTGTTTATCAGCACTTAGAAGTCTCATGTTAGATCTTCAGGTCCACGTATCTATCATCTTTACCCCTCACTTTTCTTTTTCTTTGCATTCTGGAAGAGCTTTGTCTACATTTCTTGTTCACAACACTGATTTTATTTTCAGCTGCATTATTGTCCCTCATATGTTACTGAAATTTTAATTTCTTTACATTGTCTTTTTTTTTTTTTATGGTTTTACTCCCATTTCATCCCATCCTACCACTTTTTTTTCCCCCAACTCTAACATTTAACAGCTTTCTCCCCATCTTTCATTAGGGCCATGTCATTTTGAAGTAATAAATCATTGGTGGAGATCTGTTTTTTCTTAAAATGGCCTATCTGATCTCCCCTTTCCTTTTCTGGGGCAACACTGTTCAGCAGGATCAGCTATGCCTTCCCTGATCAGTGATCACTAAGCAAGGAGAAATCTACCCAGATCTAGCATTTTCTCTGAGTTACCCTGATCCTTCGGTACTGGCTTCAGACCCAGAGCTGACTGGCCAGTTAGAATGAAGAGTTCTGGGGCGCCTGGGTAGCTCAGTGGGTTAAGCCTCTGCCTTTGGCTCGGGTCATGATCTCAGGGTCCTGGGATTGAGCCCCACATCGGGCTCTCTGCTCAGTGGGGAGTCTGCTTCCCCCCTCTCTCTGCCTGCCTCTCTGCCTGCTTGTGATCTCTCTCTCTCTGTCAAATAAATAAATAAAATCTTAAAAAAAAAAAAAAGAATGAAGAGTTCCCAACCCAATTCCCAATGCGGTCTTCATTCCAGTATAGTTTTGCTGGCCTGAAAGAAAACCTCCTGCCTTCACTGGCTGGCCTTGTGAGGTCTGAATGGTGGAGAACTCAACTAGTACTCAAACCCCAAGTCAACAGAGGTCTTTCTAACCCTTCCCTACCTCCAATACTTTACTTTTGTGGAGGAAGATTCTCAGGATATAACAGTAATATCCCCTGTCTCACTACCCTGCCTGGTTATTTTCTGAGCTATGATCTTCCACTGAATAAAAAAGCATCACTGGGGGAGATTAGAAAGAGGAAGGGAAGGACATCCTGAGGACAGCTGCCTAGGCTCTTTCTGAATTACAGGCAGAGAGTCGGGGAGGACATGGCTCTGCCTCCCTGTTTATAGGTATCAGAACTTACTCTGCCTATGTTCTTAAACCTGGCTCTGTTTAGTTTACGGCAGACATTCGCCCGGCTACTTCTCACATTTATAACTCTTGAGAATACAAGTTTTTCTCTACCTTCTTAGGGATTCTAGTGAGAAGCCTCATGAGGCTAGGTCAGGCCCACCAGGCAGAGACCTTTTTCAGTGAGGAAACTTTCAAATGTTTCAAGGGGAAAAAAACATAAGCAAAACTAAAGGTATCCAAGAGGTTCTGCTGGCACTCATCGCCTTTGAGAGACTATCTCTGTGCAATGTCACATTGTCCCTTTAAACACCCAGAAATAAAATTCACCTGTGCCTTTCACGTGCCCTCATCGACCCTCCTGCCCTTGGAATTCTGGAAACAGAAACACAATGTTTATGTTATAAACTTGGCAGTGACTGACTTTCCTGAGAAATAAAGTTTGACATTCAAAGGAATTTAGCCATTTAGCCAGTCTTTAAAATGGCGTTTACTGCTAACTCTGACAGAACTCAGGCTTAGGTTTAAGACTTCAAATTCATTTTAGTCAGCTTGGGATTTCTTGTATTTATGAAGTTCAAGCAGCCTCTATCTACATGCCAAAACACATAATTCTTATGCTGGACATACTCTGCTTTCTGGCTTTTAAACAGGTAATAACCAGCCTGCGCTCCATTTCAATCAAAATGATATAATTATAAGACAAAAAGAAGAAAGTTAGAAATTCAGAGAAACATTTGAAATAGACAGTAACTTCTTCCAAAATAACAGACACGGAGGGAAAATCATTTATCAATGGTATGTAACTTCTGAGGATCTGATCAAGGTTTATTTCTTCTTAAGAAAAACCACATACACACACACGTACCCAAAACTTTGTCTTAGTTTCATGGCCTCGTCAGTCATGTAACTCAAACCTTTAATATATTTAACAGACATGAGAAAATGCAATGAGTGTGTGTAAAACAAAGATAATTTGTTGCGTGGTTGTATGAATGTAACAGCCAATGAAACCTGAAAGATCATACAAACATAATTAAAGACCACCCAAAAAGCTGAAACTATCTGGTTTCTTCGGTTACTGATAACTTCACAAAGGACTACCTAACAAGATCCACACAGCTATGTGTTGGAGGGCTCTGAACCGTCTGAATGCCCCTTCTATGAAGCCCCCTTCTTAAATATTTACAAAATCATTTGAGCTTTAGCTTCTTAATCTGGAAGACGATTTTAATAATGTAATCTTTGCAGGATGGATAGAAGAATCAAATGGAAAATACCTATGAAATGCCTAGCAGAATGCCTGGCGAACTAAGCCTACAGATTTTATGGTCCCCCCTCTTTTTTTTTTTTTTTTTTTTTTTTTTTTAATTTTAAAGCCTTGGTGAGCTTTATTTTGTTAGTTTAAGGTACATTTTGAAAAAGGCATTTTCAGGGGCGCCTGGGTGGCTCAGTGGGTTGGGGCCTCTGCCTTCGGCTCAGGTCATGATCCCAGGGTCCTGGGATCAAGCCCTGCATCGGGCTCTCTGCTCTGTGGGGAGCCTGCTTCCTCCTCTCTCTCTCTGCCTGCCTCTCTGCCTACTTGTGATCTCTGTCTGTCAAATAAATAAATAAAATCTTTAAAAAAAAAAAAGTTTAAAAAAAAAAGGCATTTTCAGCATTTAAATACATCCACGTATTTAAGTGTGATATAATGACTACACTATATATTTCTGATATATTCTAGCCAAATTCATTAAATCTCATTCCTTGGTACTCAGTAGATGATCAGTGTTATTTAGCAATAAAGTCATCTTGCTCTAACTTTTTGGAATCAATCTTTCTCCTTCGATAATGGGAAATTTACTTTTTGGCTACCTAAAAAAGCAAGTTAGCCATGTTGTCTACTTTCAAATTACAAAGTAATGATACAAACATTCAACTATGTTTCTACAATTAGGACACAGGGACAGAAAGATATATTTCAAATAAACCATTCACTGATAAAGAAGCAACATTCTTAAACATTAAAAATTATTTTTAAAAACATGCTAAAAATAGACCCAGTGGTATTTAATGTGGATTCACAGTAGATTATCTTCTTTGCAACCTGAAGTAACTTTGAAAACTGAATTTTCCAAGACCCAGCAATAAGCTGGAGCTGACTTTTTCTCAGTGTCAATAGTACCACGTGCCAAATCAAGGCACTATGGCAGGTCCCTTCCTGGGGGTAAGCTTGGAGGATGAGGATGACTGCCCCCACGCCCACTATCTGGCTGACTTTACTACAAAGCAGCCCTGCCCAATGCCTATGCTAATGTGTTACCTCTTGGGCACACACTCCAACACCTCTATCACATAAATCTGAAGAGCTCTGAATAAACAAATCTTTATAACCCCAATAGACAAACGTTATAACCACCACCTTGTCTACCTGCCTTGAAGAATTTAACAAAAAACCCACAACACAAATCCTTAGGAAATCTGAGCTCCTATCACGTCAAAAAATTTAGTTACACCACAGAGACATCATACAAGGCAGGGATTCCATGAGTATCTCCTCATTCATTCATGAGCTGCAACATGTCAACCCGGAAGTCACAAACTCACTTAGACGTCGCCATTCCTGAGAGTCCACCAACAGAGGGAAAGCATAAATTCTCATACTGGTGATATGTACCTTAAGATCATTTTGTATGCAGTTTTGCAAACTCTTGCTACCAATCTGGCACCTTCATCAGCAAAAATCCCAACTGATTTCACAGCCCAACCTCCGCATCAGGTCTTGCCATGAGGTCACGTAAGCGTATATGCCCAACCATCCTAGCTTTTTTTTTTAACCTAAGTCCCTTCTTCTGCCTTCTGGGCAGATGTACTGGGGAAACACTATTGGGGACAACTTAAGTTTCCTGGATTATGTGTCTCAACAATTCTTTAAGTAGGAATAAAGAAATTTTTACTGACCAAGTGGCAGCAAGGCTAAAACTAAAATACAGTAAAAAATCAGAAGAGATAGTACCTACCTCTATTTTATAACTAGAGAACACTGGATTAGAAGGGTTAAGGAATTTAAAAAAAAAAAAAAAAAGGCTAAGGACTTTATAGAAAGCAAAGCAGAGTGGAATTTCTGGCTCAAATACTGTATCACAGAGATTTATATTTCACTTATACCAACATCTTTACTATCTTGGATACCAAATTTGGTCACCAAATTACAGAGAGTCTCCTACAATGCAGTGTAATAAATTCACAGTCAGAACTTCAATATGCATCAAATTGTGACAGGATAGAAGAATCTATAGGCACCACATGATAAGTGCAACCAAATGGAAATAGATGAGCAGATGAATGCCAACACCTCCAAGCAAGACAGTGTCCAGAAAGGTATTCCTGAAAATGAAAGCCATACGTCAGATGGCATAAAGCTACTGGGACAAAGTTCCGCATGCATAATTAAACAGAAAGATCTGCTGCTTGTTTTTATTTTTACTTGCAAAGTTCTACTTTATCAGATGATTTAACAATGTATAGTGCATAGGATTATCATAGTAAAAACAAAATACTGTGGTCATTTATAGACATTAGTAAGTAAGAATAATACACTTACAAAGAATTCTGACAGTATTTTGTTAAACTTGACATTTTAGGGAAATTATACCCCAGAAATTAAAATATAGCCAACTTCTAGTACACTCTGACCTCCTCTATTTAGATTAGTTTCAATGAAAGCCTAAGAACTGTTTTGGTACCGAATGCTAGAAAATCAACCAAGACCTCAAAACATTAGATATAATCCATCATGCAATTATGCTTCTCATTTCTAGCTATCACACCAAGTTATTTTCTCCCATTTCAGCCTTCAAACCAATTTGATGTCATTCCTCATGGAAATTTGTTCGCAACAAAGACACACATATATGCAACAGCCAGTTCTACTGCTAACATCTGTTTTCTTTTACTAAGAAAAACATGGATATGTAAATGGCATCACGTATTTGGTATTCTTTTCTGCCAGAGGTACAAAATTCTCCCCTTTTGGGACGCTACTTAGCAGATGTAAGACACCCTTTGTTGTTGAATTTAAGAATTTGAATTGTTTATTTTCTCAAACTCTGACTTACTGGAGAAGTGCTTATTAATCAGAATTTCTCCTGTTTTAGACAAAGATGCATTTACCTAGAAACCAGAGAAGACGTCAAAGTTATCAAAGAATCTACTGACAACTAAACTAAAAAAAGAAACATTTTCAAAATATAGAGTTCTACTTTTATGACAAGGAAAATTTCATTAGAACATCATCATTAGCTTGGTTGCTAGGAAACAAAATAGGCTCACTCCACTTAACAGAGATCCTGCTCGAATCAGAGGTGTGAGGCTTTACTTAGGTAGTACAGATATGGACTTTGGATACTTTACCCATTTTGGGAGGGAAAAAAAAGGCAGAGTGAAAAGTCTAAAGCCAGAAGCCTTAACGCAATCATCTGAACATATATCTCACTTAAGAAAATGCAACCTGCATACCATAGCTCTGTGATTCTAAATGACACGTGTCATGGTAACATGGCAGAAATCTTTTCCTCAAGCAATGTCTTATCTGTAACCTTGAACTTAACTGTCACCACAGCTCCAGGAAAGAGAAATATCAGGTTCTTCTGGTCAAATAACAGACGAGAGGAAGGAGGGAGGAATGTCTCCCTCTCTGGGAGTGTACCAAGAGGAGCTCCCTACTCATCCCCGCTTAGGGTTTGCTTTTATTTTTTGTTATTTATTTTTTATTTTATTATTTACATTTTCATTCCCCTATCCCTATTTATCTATTTGACAGAGAGACACAGAGAGAGCACAAGTAGGCAGAGAGGCAAGCCAAGGGAGAGGGAGAAGTAGGCTCTCTGCTGAGCAGGAAGCCTAACTCGGGGCTCGATCCCAGAATCCTGGGATCATAATCTGAGCGTAAGGCAGATGCTTAACCGACTGGGCCACCCAGGTGTCCCTAGGGTTTGCTTTTAATTCCTAACATGGTCATCCAGGTTGGGCAGGGCAGAACTTTTCCACTATTAAGTAGGAAAGATGTGAAAGTCTTTTCTCTGTCAGTTTCCTTCTCAACTAACCATGGATTAGTTGTAAATTACTAATTAGGGTTACTTTTCTTTCTCTTCAAATTTCTAGGGAGACAAAATAATTAAACTTAAAATTCATGGGGCGCCTGGGTGGTTCAGTCGGTTAAGCAGCTGCCTTCAGCTCAGGTCATGATCCCAGGATTCTGGGATCGAGTCCCATATCGGGCTCCCTGTTCAGCAGAGGGTCTGTTTCTCCCTCTCCCTGCTGCTCTGCCTACTTGTGCTCTCTATCTCTCTGTCAAATAAATCAATGAAATCTTTAAAAAAAAAAAAAAACCTTAAGATTCACAGGAAAAATACCTTAAAAATCAAGCATTTAGTAAAAAGATTTGAAACAGGAAAAAAAAAAAGAAAAGAAATGCTGGCACTCGGGCAGGAGAACTCTATCACAGCATGTAACTTAATATGTGAGTAATTCCTTCTTGGATCTTAAGAGAAGTGGTTAAGCTCATCTGATTTTATAAAAAATAATTATCACATTTGTTTTCTCCAGACCTACTTTTAATCAGTTACATTTATGGTATCTTTTGGAAATTAATTTCATTTCGTATTAAGGTCAGACACTTAAGTTTTTATACCTGGGTAAAAGCCCTAGTGTTCTGATTAATGTTTCCAGCGGAGAGTTAGAGGCAGGGCTCTAAGGCTTTATCTTCAAATACCCTCTAAACAGCCGCTTCTCACAGAAGCGGCATGGTCAATGCAGTCCGCAAGTCCGAGGTCTCACCCCACCGTTCAGGGCAGCTCAGCAGGACAATCCTCTAATGCACAGCAAAGTCTCACTTAAGTCAGAGAACAGGTGGAGAAAGTTATGACAACGCATAATCTCAACCAAAACAGAACTCATGAAGGCAGGAATTTGTGGCGCAAAGCAAACGACTTTCACAGATGCTGTCTGGGTAAGCATCAGCAGTATGTTATGACCACGAGGCTCAGCAAAGGTATATAATTTGGGATCAGGTCGCTGTCTTCTGTGACGTCTGTACAGTATAGTCAATTTCTGTGATTTACTACAGCCTCGCTTCCTAGACGGTGAATGATAACTATGGAGGGGCACTCAAATGCTGGGTATGAGAAATGTAGAAATAACTTGGCCAGGGAAACCTTGAAAGCAAGGTACATGCTTTTTTCTTTTCTGCTTATAAAGAATTCTAATCAAAATGTAAAACAGGCCTCACCCAATGTGTGCTTTTGTGTTTTATATGTGGAACCAGCTGGGACCCGGGACTCACTGTCAGGGTCCAAAGTGGGAGCCGGTAAGGAGTGTGGATGGGGGACGGAGGTGGGTATGAATTCAAATTCCTAAGTGCTCTCTCCAGTTAGCAGATTCCAATGTTCCCCTTACAAAGTAACATGGTCACTAGTCTATACAATAAACGAGATTCTAGGTACTAGAATCTCACTAGTCTAAATAGTGTGCATTGGTATGACTTTAATTAATGAATCACAGAATACTGTCTCAAGAAACAGCTCCGCTGGACAGCTTACTTACAAAAGGAAGGAATACATTTTCATTCCCCTATCCCTACATCTCCACCTCCATTATTCTTTGTGTACAGAGGAAACCGGGACCATGGCTGAATGGGGCTGTATGTTTGGGAACGGAATGCCAGTGTCTGAAGAGCCGAACGCAGAAAGAGCTGGAGTACTGTCTTTCAACAGCATGGCTCCCCTAATGACCATGTGACACCCATTTTGCACACCCTTCACCTGCATTCAACACTGAGCAGGTTCTCTCCAAAGCAGGTCACACGGGGTTTCACCCCATTGAGGGAAAGTGTAACGTGACACTCCTCTTGGCAATTTTAGCCCCATCCCATGCAAAGGGAAGGAGATGAAAGGAGGGGAGAGGGAATAAAAGCTGTGCCTGAGGACACTTGCTGATCCTGACACATGTTCTAATCACTTTGCTTAAGTGGCTGACAGAACCCACTATCTTAACACACTTTCCCGCTAGCAGAACAACCTACCCTAAGCACTGGAGTAGAAGTAACAGTTTTGGAGACACAGAATTCAATGGTCAAGGCCGAGGCTGCAAGACTCCTCAGATGTGAATGATGTGAAAACAAATCAACTGTGATTTCTAATAACAGAATGGGCTGTTACAGCCTCGTGTGCCTGCCCAAGACAGACAGAGTGTGTGGCTCTCCTTCAAAAATCACCTGGATGGGGGCGCCTGGGTGTCTCAGTGGGTTAAAGCCTCTGCCTTCGGCTCTGGTCATGGTCTCAGGGTCCTGGGATCGAGCCCCGCAACGGGCTCTCTGCTCGGCGGGGAGCCTGCTTCCTCCTCTCTCTCTCTCTCTGGCTCTCTGCCTACTTATGATCTCTATCAAATAAATAAATAAAATCTTTAAAAATAAATACAATAAAATAAAATCACCTGGATATGAAACATTTCGATGAAGAACCTCAAAAGCAAGCCTTTATCCACTGACAACCTATTGTACTGTTCTAGATACTCGGGATAATGGAAGAACCACCAAGATTCCCACCGTCATGGAGCCTACAATCTAGCAGAGGGAAGATACAACCCATATCAACGTGGGAAGTAAATTCTATAGCTGGTTAGATAATAAATGGTTTGCAAAAGCAGAGGGGCAGGTCACCACGTGAAATAGGGTGAGCAGAGCCAGCCTCCATGAGAAGATGGGAGCAGAGGGCAGAGTAGGTTGCCCAAAGGATGTGTGAGGAAGAGCTGGCCAAGGGGAGGAAGGAAGCACAGCCCGGAGGCGGGAGGGGAAAGGACACAGTATCAGAAGGCACGCTACCTCTTTCGAATTTTGACTTCATTTGTCATCACCACTTGCCAGCACGAAACAACGACGCAGCTCATGTTTACTGAATGACTTTGAAGGCGGTAAGTAGATCAATGTCCAATGAACAAATGCAATTCAGTCGACAAGCTGGGCTTCCTAAGAGGCTACACGCAAAACGCACCGGCTTAGCAGATTTTCAAATGAGTTTCAGAAGCTCAACTTCACAGCTTTATTTCCAGGAACACTCAAGGAAAAGTGGAAAAGTGGCTTCTACTATGTAAGGAGCAATCCCTCACACAATCTACTTGGGGCCAGAGTCCAATCACAACCTTCTTTGAAGGAGGGAGAAGGCTGCAAGAGGAGGAGACAAGAACCACACAATTAGCAGGCAGGCAAGGCAGGCGTGAACACCCTCTGTCTATCCCCTGCCCATGATGGGGGTTGCCAACTCTCCCAGTGACACGGTCTCAACAGGACACCTGCATGAACCTCAGGCCTCAGAGGTAACCTTCTAAGTAAAACAAAGAAAGTCAAACACAAAAAACAGGCTACATCAAGTATGTGAAGTAAAAAAAAAAAAAAAAAAGTGCTAACCGATTCAACTACAGTAAGAAAAGAACCATCCTCTCACTGCTCCACAGTGTGTCACTGTAAAGGCTTCCAAATAAACAACCACGTGGGCAAAAGAAACCAGAATCCGATAGTTCCAACATACATGTTTGTCTTTACAATTACCTTCCTTTCAATGTGACAGGCAACCAGTAGGAGCTACTGAGTCCTCATTTCAGACAAATCCTATTATTTATTTATTTATATTAGAAGATTTTATTTATTTGAGAGACAGAGAGAGAGCACAAGTAGGAAGAGCAGCAGGCAGAAGCAGGCTCTCCGAAGAGCAGGAAGCCCGATGTGGGGCTCGATTCCAGGATCTTGGGATCATGACCTGAGCAGAAGGCAGACCTTTAAGCCACTGAGCCACCCAGGTGCCCCTCCTATTTAAATGAGAACAGAGGACTAACATTTCTGGAAAACCTAATGTTTATTACTACACTCCCCTCACAACCTCCCCTTACTCCCTTTTCAACCTTTTACTTACTTCTAATTTCTCATTTATATTTAGGCCCACTCTTTCTAATACCTGAATGCATATTATCATGGGTTTCTTTCCTGAATTCTGCTAAAAATCTTCAATTACTCTACCTTTTCATGTGTTACAAAGAAAAAAGAAAAGGCTGTGAAAAATCTCCATTGTCACTGCATCACATGAGAAAGAAAGCATTATAAAATAGTTTAGGACCTAAAAAGAGAAAATCATTTTACTTATAATGAAAGTTATACCTAATAGCAATTATCAAATGCAATTTTGCCTAGAAATTATTTTTACAAAATCTGTATGTCACTAATCTTGACAAGATGCCCCTTCTTCTCACCTTTTAAATAATCTTCTCTAATCCAACACAGATACTTGTAGGATTCTGTCATCTTTTGTATTCCGGGAAAATTAAATAATTTTTCCTTTGGAATCAGCCTACTTTAAGTGGTTTTTTTTTTTTTTAACTTAAAAAAGAAACAGCCAAGTTAAAATACATAGTTTGGTGTGGGAAAAAAAAACAAAAAAACAAAAACCCTCGTAACGTATACACCTTCAATCTGCTCAATGAAATGCAATGGTTGAAAAAACTGTATCTACATATGCAGTCAAGGTTTTCTGACTTACCTGTGAAGAAAAATTTACTTTTGCTTTTCAACTGTAGGGTAAAAGACATTTGGACTTGTTTATAAAGTTCGGTGTCACGTTCTCCCAACAAGTATCCCTTTTGGGTCGGGGAGGGGGAGGAAAGGGCACGTGCCCCTTCAGGTATCTCTAGGCAGGGATGCTTGACTTTTATAAAAGATTCCCTGTTGTATTATGACCCAGTGCTAAAAGGCAGGCCTTTACCTTGCATTCTGCTCCTTTAACCCCATGTTACCTCATTTTTTAAAAATTTTTATTTATTTATTTGACAGACAGAGATCACAAGTAGGCAGAGAGGCAGGCAGAGAGGGGGCGGGGGGAAGCAGGCTCCCCGCTGAGCAGAGAGCCCGATGCGGGGCTCCATCTCAGGACCCTGAGATCATGACCTGGGCCAAAGACAGAGGCTTAATCCACTGAGCCAACCAGGCGCCCCTGTTACCTCATTTTTAAGTGCTGTAAAGAGCCAGCTTAAAGAAGGCAGAAGAGTATCAGAATCCCTCCCAGAAACACACTGTAATACCATGAGCAGTTCTACTTCACATGGAAGTAGGGGTTTTGGGGGGCGAGGGGGGCTCTTTTAAACCTACCTTTCTAAACCCTTCTCAGTCTGAGAAGAAAAAAAAAATTATGAGGGGGAAAAAAAAGCTTGAAATTTACTAACAAGGACATGAGTATTTAACAAAGGTGGAAACAGCAAAGCTGAGCAAAGGGCCTGTCTCTGCTTGACACTGCACAGCAGAAAAACCTTCAGTGACCAGCTGTGCACAAAGCTCGAGCGTGGCCCATCTCCAATAATAAACAAGGAGGGGGTTTTGAATCAAGGTGGTTTCCATTTAAGAAAAGCATTCAGTAATTTTTTTTTTCCCCTCATGATGGCCAAGCACACTAGAGGCAATAGTGCTAGGAAATGGCCCTGCCGTGAAGGGAGAGAACTCCCTCTCCACCAATACTGAGTAGGGGATTAGGCGTCAGCTAAAGCCACAGTGTTTCTGGAGAGGAAACCAAGAGGGAGACACCAGGTTATAAATGCTTTCTTCCCTGCTGAGTTCTGTGGTCACTTTATTGCTTTCGACATTTTTCCATACACGTTAAATTAACGTTAAATATACTGACTTACCCTCTACTTTCCCCTAATGATTATTTCAATATATTAATTCCAATTACAAGAGGAAGAACGTAGTGTGTTTAATTCCATGGCAACTATAATAACAGGGTTTAAAGATGCTTACGAAACAGGTTCTCATCTACCATCTCCCTCTTTTTACAACGCTCTACCCCACAAACACAAATTTCTACTCTTCTAATGATTGACCAAGCTTTTTATATACCAAGCATAAATTCAGATAAAATTGCCAAAATGAGTCCTTCCCTGAGGACAACAGCCCAACACAAATCTCAGGCTTTTCCTTAAAAAAAAAAAAAAAGCCATAAAAAGCAATCGCTTAGGAATACTGACCTTGCTGTTGTTCACTATCTGCTTCAGCTTTCGAAGAACCTGGTGCAACAGGAAGGGGTCGAGGTGGTCGGGGCTTTGGTGTGGGAGGCGAGATTCTTTTCCTTCCAATATATTCAACATAAGTTCCCGGAAAGTCCCCTCTTTCCCCCGTGGTTTCATTATAACCATTTAACCAGCCGATTTCTTCAGGCCTGGCTTCCTGTCCGTCACTGAATCCAAGAGCTACTAAGGACCCTTTATTCACAGTCAAGACATCACCCAAGTGCAAGTCAATATCTTCATCCCGTTCCTTTTTGTAATCATACAATGCTCGGTACTGGTAGCCCTCGGCACTCATGGTGACGAGTCTGGGACCATGCAACAGAGCAGTCCTGTTTCCTGCTGCAGTCTGGTCTTATGTTTCTGTGGAAAGCGAATTCAGAGTGTAATTTAAGATTCCTAATACGTGTCCAGCAGAGGACAAAGGACAACTCTCCAAAGGTTTAAGAGGAGAGGCGACTGGCTGTCCGGCTGTCCATCTGTCCTCCATCAATGGTGTGACTGGAGACAGGGTGCCACTTCCTCTGCGGCCCACAGTCCTCCCACTGGCTTCCTTTTCAGCAGCTCGTCAACACTTGGCCTCCAGGCTGATTCTCGCTGCGCGGCCCAATCCTTTCTGACACTCCTGTCTCACTGTCCATCTGGCGTCTGATTTGACTGTGTCACTCCACATGCGAGCTTCACCTAGCAGAGGAAAAACAAGACTTATGAATGAACATCACACTTTGCCATCTGTGTGAATTTGAATTTCTATTTCCATTCAACAAGTATTTAATCAATTTGGCATACACACTCGGGCCAGCGTGCTATTGCTCAACGTGATATATACAACAAGGTTAGTGAGACAGTCCCTGCCTTCCAAGAACATTAGGCAAGGGTGGGAGGTGTGCTGGCATGTGGCAATGTCTCTCAGATAAGAACGGGACACAAGGAACCGTAACACTAGGGAAAGTGCAGAAGACAGGCAGAGACGAAACGCTGCTGGGTTCTGGCGAGGGAGAAACCGCGTCTAACTGCAGGGATCTAAAGACACAATGGAATGCGTGGCATGAACTTAGGTACAGATGTGACTAAGCAAATGTCCTATTCTGGGAAGAGCTAGAACAGGCAGTCCAAAGCGTCTGAAGCCAAAGAGGGAACACTAGAACTGGATTAGAAAGACAGGGAGGGGTTATGTGACATGACACATGCCTGCACTGAGCTTGAGGTGGGGGGTACTCGAGAGCCACTGAAGACGTTTAGAGAAAGGGGAGCAACACCATGAGAGAGGGGCACTTGAAGAATCTTGGTCCAACTACGGTGAATGGGACGGATGGGTAAAAGGGATGAAGGGGGTAGGATGAAAGCTGAACTACCATGGTGTGGGAGAAAGGCCCCGAGCGTGTGAACCAAGGTGGCAGAAGGTAGGGAAGGGGAGGGACGAAGCAAGAGACACTGCAGAGAAAGCACGAGTGCGGTGGTGATGCTTGAATCAGAGTCAAGACGGAACAGGAGCTGAAGGCCAAACCGGAGTTAACTCCAGTGGGCTTTAGGGAATGCTGGGAATACAACTGCTAGTGTGGTGGGGCTCAGGGGCAAACCCAGCCTGTGATTCAAGAGAGGGAAGCCGCTCCAGATTTGATCAGCTGCAAATAAGGTGAGACTGAACTCAGTGGAATGGAGGAGCTCCCAGGGAAAAAAAAAATATCGGAGGTTAAAAAATGATCCGAAGCTCAAACACACTGGGGTTCACTGAAAGCAGCCTTTAAAGCAAAGTCAAGGTTTGGAGACAGGCTCTGTCGGTCTTACCTGGGAAACAACGGACAAGAGGATTTGGGTGGGAAAAGGTGATCCCTAAGACCAAATCCTGCAGGGGCCTCCAGCAGGGGGAAAGTGAGGCAAGGCTAGGTAACCCGGGGCTCTGCATCACCCTATCATCACTGACTTCTGAGAAACCAGCCTCCAGTCTAGAGACATCGAGGACAGTCCGAGAATTGAAGGAGTTAAGAGCCTGGAGAGGAAGTAGAAATGGTTGCCTGAGATTACCCTGGAAAGACAGCCTGGTGCAGGGGGAAACCAGCAGTGCAAGGTTTTGCTTTTCTTGTAACATAGTGGAAGCAGAGGAATTAAAGACTCTCTAGAGAGAAAGTCAGCACTTGGCCTGCCAACAGCACAGGGCGTTCATGTACACACTTTGCACTCCGGTCACTTCTCAGCCCTATCTTCATTATCAAAAGTAGAAGCAACTGAAAGGTTAAAGTTAACGCTGGCTGAGTAGCAAAGCAATAAACGAGCGCCATATTAACATCAGCGTGCTATATCAAAGAGAGCTCCGTAAGTTTTAATGCGGGGGCACTTGAGAAGTTCAGTATTACAGGAACTTGCCAGTGTGTGCATCTTAATATGCAAAATTTAATCACAGCTCACGATGCTGGTATTCAGAAGTGTCAAGTATTCAACTTTATGTGGTTAGAGACTCTTCGTGGTAGTACAGTAACACTCTTAGGAGAGTTAATATTAAAAGAAGCAAAAACAAACACTGGAAACCTTCGAGTAGTAAGAATACTAATTTGAGATAGTAGTCTTAACTTTGCATTTCAGTCGTCAGATTAAGAAAAAAAAAACTAAAGCAACTAGCACGGTATATTAGAAAAATAAACTGTATTATGTTTGAAGACCACCTCTCCGTTTGATGGATCCGGAATCAAATTAAGTATTCACAGCAGAAATTCACACAAAAATGTAGGACTAGCAAATCTCATTTTTAGTACTAATGTACTCTGTACAAATGAGACACAGAACTCTAAGGAACATGAAAATTTACATATCCCTAAATGCCTGGAAACCAGGCAACATGCCTAAGAATAATTTAATTCCTCCAAATCTGCCTTGAAATTTTTGTTAGCTTTTCCTGGCAATGTAGGTCTTTTTGGGGGGGGGAAATCCTCAACTAGTACATTGGATAGATCTTTCCACCAGCTGCTGCCTATGGCTTGTTCTATTTCAACAACCCAGTGGGCCAGTTTGGTGAGATTCTTAACAGAATGGGGAATATTATATTCACCCCCTTGTTTTCCCTTTCTCCCTCTCTCCCTGTCTGTCTCTCTTCATTACTCCCTTCCCTACACAGTCCTCAGCAACCACCGGGGCCCCTGGTCACAGCAGGCCTCTGCAGATATGCAATGGTCCTGAAGAGGAGACACCATACTAAGAGGCCCCATGACGGGTCAAGGTTTTACCAACCTGAAAACTATGCTTATGTTAGCCTGAGGCTAAATCTGTGCAAAGAGAAAAAGAACCCCAAGGAACCTGATGACTGAGAGTAGCAATCCCCAACCCAGGTGTCAAAGACCTCGATGTCTCTAAGAATTCCCAACCCTCACTGTTTTTAAAAGGAGAAACTTAACTTTCTGTGTGAGAAGAGCTGTGCAGAATTCTGGGTCTTCATCTGATTCAAAAACAAAACACAAAACAGAGCTCCTGGGGGCTCAGTAGGTTACGCCTCTGCCTTTGGCTCAGGTCATGATCTCAGGGTCCTGGGATCGAGCCCTGCACCAGGCTCTCTGCTCAGTAGGGAGCCTGCTTCCCCCTCTCTCTCTGCCTGCCTCTCTGCTACTTGTGATCTCTCTCTGCCACATAAATAAAATCTTTAATAAATAAAATAAAAACAAAACAAAAAAACCAAAATCAACAAAACCCTCATCTTCTGTGATGCTAGGATTATAAGAACACACCACATTCCTGTCTTCTGGGATTCCACAACATCAAGGCCAGGAAGACCAATCCATACAATTCAAGGTTGGCCAAAAGTTGGCGCCAGCTTAGCAGCTGGAGAGCAACGTCGTAAGAGAAGAGCGAGCACTGACTAGTCATCTGGGCGGCAACTGGACAGTGTCCTGTGGCCCAGTGCACGGCGGCCTTGGCCGGGGAGAAGGGGCGGGCACCTCGACCCCGACGCAGGCGGCATTCTTTCTCCTGACAGCCACACCCATTTCGAGGACTGTCACTGTCGTCATGGACATCACAGGCGTCCTCTAACACTTATTGGGAGCTGGATGTGTATTAACTCACTCAACCATTGCCACCTAATGTTCATTAGGAACTATGCGTGCATCAACATGGTCGCTCTTCTCCATAACCCCAAGGCAGCACTATCAATAGTCTCACTTTGCAGAGGAGGAAACTGAGGCACAGAGAATTGAGTACCTTGGCCATGGTAACACTCAGCAACTGGGAGCTGGAATCCCAGTTCACATTCTAGCCGTCTGGCTCCAGGGCCACGACTTTTGACAGCACTAGAACCTACTGCCCAAATTCAACCTGCTTTGCTGACCGAGGACAGCCCCGGTATGTCCACAGGGTGAATGATGCAGATTCTTTGCCGGCACATTCTGACCCCCTGAGATTAATCCCGAATGTCTGTTTTTTATTTACTCTCTGTGACAGTGGCCTCACTGATAGTGTTGGTGGCTCTTTTACAAACACACCTGACCACAAAAGCCACTACAACTTGGCAAGAGTTCCATCAAGTTCAGGACCCAGTATCTTGGACAATGCAAATTTTCTTGCAAAGAGACTTCAGTAAAATGCATCCTTGCCAAAGAAATCTATAGACTAGTGAATGAGAGAATACTGGACACAAACTTCTGGAAGGCTGCCCACTTCTGGAATCCTGCCCACTTCTGCTCTATGAGCTGAAGCTTCTGCCACCTGTATCCCTCTTGGCATCTATGCCCTCTATGAATATCCCAGGCCCCTGACTACACAATTTCTAACAACTCAGCTCCTCCTTAGGGGAATACATGGAACATTAATCCATAGTCACACAACTATCTTACCTAGACAACAACAAGTTCTTTTTTCTCTTACCCTCACATTCTCCCCAGGACTGCAGAAGACTCAGCAGCCTGAGACATTGGCAGCACCTCTGTCATATAAACCTCCTAGGATCAGTTTGGAGCTGGAACTGCCCACACATATATCAACAGGATATATGCCGCCGAGATTATAAGACTACGCCTCCGATCTCTCTGGCTACATTCACCAGTCCAGTGAACTATTTCCACCTAGCTCCAACACAACTGTTAACACAGTAAAGGTTTTATAGGTGGGTAATACCCACCCATCTATAATTTAATGTTTTCAAATAAGCCCTAGGTGCCAAGCTAGTGCATAAGTAAGTTACAGTAACAAAATATATAAAGGAATTTTATAAACAAGTAACTAACTTATTCTTACAAAATATTGCATGCAGCAGTTCGAAATTTCTTTGATGGTAATTACCGTGTTCCAGTCTTTCGACCCTTTTAAAGACTGCCCACCCGTCTGCAACACCACTAATCGATGTATATTTTCTCTCTTTGCTAGGATACTGCACAATTCCCATTTTGTTCTCCAAAATAAAATTGTGTCTGATGCCTGACAATCAGCAACCCATGACTTCTTAATGTAGAAAGGCCTGAATGCAAACTTTCAATTTAACCCTATAACCCACAGGTATTCTGGCAAAGAACCAAACAAAATTCTTTGAAAAGTCCTCTGACTGTGCTGACTTACTCATTCCCCTTTTACAAAGGACAAGGATTTAGCAAACGTGGTGAGGAGACAGGAGTATAGGGTATTTTTAAATCACTTGAAGTAAATCAGGATACGCCTATGATTCAATGAGCAGTTTGCCACTGGGTCCCAGCACACAGTGGGTCTTCACTTCGGCTGCAAAGGCAACGGAGGGTTCCTGGGCCCACAGCCCATACTTCCCTGCATTCCACCTCTCCATCCTCCCCGGGCTAGCTCTGAGTCTAGGGCAAGATCCCAACCTAAATTCACTGTCTTTTAAAGACAAATCATCATTTAAAAATTTCTTCACCTGTCCAATACAATGTCCTGGAAATCATAGAAATCAAAGTTAGAGCAAACTCAGATTAAGCCTAAAGTAAAAGTCATCAGATATCCTCAATCATTTTCAAACCAACCACAATGTCTTATGGGCTGTGAAGCTCAGGGCTGAGTCCATACTGTGGGCAAGCAGGCTGCCTAGGGCAAGACTCGTGGCTGCAGCCCTTCTTGGGCTGGAGGAGCAGTTGGGGTGGGCAGGACACAGGAAAAGCCTGGGTGAAACAACACGGAGGCAGGATTTTCCAGAAGGCAAAGTGATGACACAGAACTGGAACACTTCAGGAGGGCCAGAGAAGAGAGGCCCAGGTCCAGCTGGAGTCCTCACTGGAGGCCCAAAGAAAGATGCCAGTGCTCCTGCTGCAGGTCCGAGGGGCCTGAGAAACATACCCCACCAGCCAGGCAAGGCCGTAGGGGTTGACCGTTCCAGTTTCCTGCACCATCACAGGGAACAGGCCCATGGAAACGGCTGTGGAACTGAATGAGATGATCTGAACCTCCTCCTCCTGTGAAAATACAATGCGATTTTGCAAAAGTCTTAACGAGATTAGTATAAGCACTGAGCTTCGGACAAAGGCAGCTGTCCCCATCACTGTCTGGATTTTTAACCTTGGGCAAGTTACTCAGATCTCTCTGTGGCACAATTTTATCATCTGTGAGACAGCTACAGTGAGCAAACTTACACCTCCCGGGGTTACCATGAGAATTAAATGAAATTACATATATAAAGTGCTTACCTCCGTGCTTGATAATTAGAACTTAATATAATTAACACCACCATAGTGTTTACTATGCGCCAGGCACAGCTCTTAAGAGTTTTGCATAGAACTCGATGAACCCTCACAACCATCCTAGATACAATTACTAACCCTATTTTACAGATGAGAAAACAAGCACAGAAAAGTTAAAGGCTTTGCCTGATGTTACATAGCTAGTAAACCGCAGCTATGTTATTACTATTTATTATTATATATCCTATTTATTTATACTATTTATACTATTATTACTACCATTTATATGATCCTTACTTGAAACAGGAATATTTGCTAGGAGTTTTTGTTTGCACTGCTTCTAAAGGCTTGCGAACTCTTGTAAAGGAATCCTCAAGTTAGCCCAAAATAAAAATCTCTGCTGTCCCTTTAACTCCTTTTCAGAGTAAGCAGACACAAAAAGGCTGCTTGTGGACTTTGCCCACCTACTTCTCTCCCAGCCTGAGGGAAAGGGGTGGCTCTGGAGGTCCCAGGCAGAGGAGACAGGGGAGGGGCCAAAACTCCTCTATGGCAAGGTCTGGTGAAGGCTCTGCCCTCAAACAGGAAAAGAGTCCTTCATGGACTAAAAAGGTAGCTGAGTTCTGAGGCTTCAGCCCTAGGTCCTCTGGGGTCTGAGTCCAGGGTCTGGACCTCCGGGGTCCAGCCAGGAAGGAGAGGGGCAGCATGTCTGCCCAGACACCTGGCTCTATTAACTCACTCTTGCACACCGGGGGAGTCTTCTCACACTCTGGGACTCTCTGGGGTGATCCTGAACCTGAAAACTATTTTGACTACAGGAGCCTGTGGGTATGTATTTGATTTACTTTAAGGAAAACAATGCTGGAAAGATAAAATCTCCAAAGATGTTTTCATAGCAGGATTTTTTTTTTCCCAGCAAAAAACTACGCTATGCTCATTATACACTTGGTGGGGGGGGGGGTAAAAAAACCAACCAACATAAGCCAAACAGACACGTTTATGAGTAATTATGTAGTCTATTTTTCAGCTCATTTGGCATAATGCACATGAAATGGCCTTTAATCGCCATTTTTTAAGGCAAGTAATTCCAATAAGAGAGTTGGCAGAAGCATAGTAAGAAATCACATTAGGATGGAGATGGAGGAGTCAGAGAAAAAAGCAATACCATGAATATTTTAAAAATTACTTACAACCTAAGTTCTCTATTAAAAACAGTCACAGAATTTATACTGTGCCTTCTAAGGTATAAAAACTAAATTGATAAGCCATTCTTCCACTGGTAAGTAACCTCATTTTCTGAGAGCTTCACTAAGAGGCTCCATTCTCTTGAGTTCACTGATAAATTCCTGTTCCCTCCAAAACAGATCTGTGGGGAGCCCATCGTAATATGTAACGTACAGAAAGAAGCACTTCCCATTTTCTTCTGCACGGTATATGCCCCACAGGTGAGAGCCCAATGGCTCCCCACATAGGCAGCCATCATCTCAGCTCTTTATCATCTACCTGACCATAAAATCATTTTCTGCTCATTCACCATCTCTTTATTCAATAAAACACATTTCGGGAATCACAAAATGCAAACACAACAGAAGATGAACTGAAACTGTCCCTGTTTTAATGAGTAAGTGGACAATCTTTCAGAGTGGATGCCTTTTTAGAACCTGACCCATGAACCACCTAAGAAAAAAAGTAAATTCTGGACAACACATTACCTTAAAAATTACATGGCAATTAAGGAAAAATGTAATTAACACGTATGGTCACTTTTAACAACACAAGACCCGGGCAGGCAGTGTATGTTTGCATTTAAGATACAAAATCCTTCAAAAATCGGCTGAGGTGCAAGTGGCATTTCCAGAAGATAAACGCATATTACCAGCACCACCACCAACAACCAAAACATCTATAAACTATAATTTATTGTACCACTTCTGTTCCCCAAAACTAACTTTATTCACTGTGGGGATTTCCTGATCTTAATAAATATGAATTTCAAAAAACAGCTAAGAAAAGACAATATAATTAATTGAAGGGAAGGGAAGTGCTTTTTCACCCTATCAGCATCACACACGTGAAAGGACACAGTGATAACATCATTTTACAAAAGCAGATAAAACAGCAGATAGACACGTGTACACTAGAGTTCTGTTATGCAACTGACAAGAACAGGTCCCAAATCAGGACGGAAGTTAAAAAGCAAAAGCACCTCACACTTTGAAAGCCAATATGAGATAGACAGATCTTCCTCCCAATCACAAAAACCTATACACTGTTAGGAATAAAGTAGGACTATCTACTACCTACCTGCGACAGGAATGTAAAAGCTGAAGAGGCCAGCAGTGACATAACCCAACAATTCTGCAAGGCAGGTAGTCGCCTCCACTGACCTTTCCAGTTTAAAGCTTGATTCTGAACCAAACACATTTTCTCAAACTTTAGAGGGACACTGCCCACCCCCCAACAACTTTTAGGGTTTTTTCTTTGTAACAACTGAAACACTTGATTCCCAAAATTTAAGCAACTTCTGTTTCTAAGAAACTACCCTCTATTGATTTGAACTGTTTATTTCGAGGACAGTGTGAGCTATCAAAAACCTGTATTTGGGGGGGAGGGGGTTCCTTTTTGAAGATAAAAGCTGTTTGTGGTCTTCTCTGCAGAACTCACCAAATTCCCAATGATTTGCACCTTGAAGATCCATTACTCTTAACAGCGTGCCTCAGATATGAACCTGTCTTCTCCGATCTTTTCTAGCTAATACCTACCCATCTTTAGAGTTGCAAAACAAAACCCCGAGCTAATGAAACATTTAAATACAATTCAACATAAATGCCTGGGTCAATAAGCTCTGTGAATGTCCCGCCTAACAACTAAAACCTGAACCTCATTACACTGAAATGACAATCTTATGCTGCACTCAAAACCCGGAACTGCTTTACCCAGTCGTACTTCACACTGAATGACAAAGAGAAAAAGAACAGAACAGAAAAAGAAAAAAGGGGGAAAAAAAGTGTTGCTTCCACAGTCATAAAAGCCCCAAATAAAAAGTAAACTCATACTGGGCTACCAACCGTGCTGCAGCTCCACCAGGGATTAACGGTGGAACTGAGACCTTTTCGATATTAATAGCTCTCAGAGAAGCCTAAGAAATTCCCCAAATCCAGTTCACACGCGTTCTGCATTCAACATGTAACAGCCATTGCACTCACACCCTTCCAGTTCATGCTCAAATTCTGGTTACCGAAGTATGTATCTGTACAGGAGTGGCTAGCTTGAGCTTTTCAGTTCTCTTTGTCTTGTAATCTGCGCGGCAGTTTCTGCTCTTGGGAAGTGTTAGAGCCGTGGTTGCCAGACAATTCCCCACGATATTTTAGCTCGGGCTTGCCACACTCTTGCTCTCCCTAGCCGGCTCCATATTGCTGGGCAGGTCCCACCAGTCTCGACCCGCGATAAAGCTGGGTTTCCGGGCTGTTCGAGGACCCCATCAAATATGCCTCCAACAACCTGTCCAGGCCCAGCCCGCACTAGACGCCTTTAGGGCCCCAGCGACCAGCCTCCCCGAGGAGCACTTCCTCCACCCCGGAAGAGGAGGAAGGCAAACTTCGGAGGGCGGGGGCTCCCGGCGAGCTCCGGGGACCACCGCCGCCCCACCCGCTCGGAGGAACGGCCGGAGCAGCGACCCTGGTTGCAGCTGGAGGACGCGAGGGGAGACTCCGCTCCTTCCCGCTAACTCAAAGGCAACGGTACGGGCGCTCTCCTCCGGTGAAGGACCCCGGAAAACTGCAGCAAGGCGACACTAAGGACCCTCAGAAGTGTGCGGTAACCAAGGGGTGGGGACAAGCCCGAGATCGCCTGCAACTCGGGGGACGAACGAGTCCGGCGGCGTGCAGAGCCAGCTCGTTAGAGGACCGGGGAAACGGGAGCTCAAAAGCCGCCAGAGCACGCAGAACGCTGGCCGAGAACCGGCGATGCCGGCGGCTGGCCCGCTTTCCCCCGGCTCGGCTCTGCAGAAGCGGCTGCTGGTGACAGGAAGAGAACGGCGGCAGCCGCGCGCGCACGCACCGCCTCCCCCTCCCGGGCACACACACACCCGGACCCGCTGCCGCCGCCTACCTCCCCCGCCGGCCGGCTTCCTTCCTCTGCGGGGCCCAGGCTGCAGCGGCGGCTTCCGACGCGCCTCTGACCCGGCCCCGACCCGCCCGTCGTTCCCGATCCGAGCTCGGCGGCTCCAACCCGCTAGCCCGCCGCCCTCGTCGCGGCCGCCGCTTCCTCCAACTCCGCTCCAGCTGCTCGCGACTCCTCTCCGTCAGCCCGCAGCTCCAGCGCCCGGCCCCGGCCCCGGCCCCGGCCCCGCCTCCGGCCCGGCCCAGCGCGCCCCGCCCCCGAGCCCGAGCCAACCAGCGTGCACGTCTCCGCCCCTCCCCGCTGGCGCCGCGCCCTCCGCCGCTGCCACTCACTGTGCCGGCCTGCGAGCCGGGCGGCCGGAGGGGTGGAGCTCCGGCTCTGCGGACCCTTCCTGCGGCCGGGCTAGCCTTCCGCCCCCGGCCGCGGGGATGCCCCGGACAGCGGGACCGCGCGCTACCTCCGCGGTAGAGCGCTCTGGGTCTGTGCCTGCCCGCGGCATCGCCAGCTGCCGGTGTCTCCGAGACCAGAGACGGTGGGGCTGGGAGAGAGGTGGAGGGCGAGTTCAGACTTAGAGGCTGCGTCTCTAATCAGAGTGTCTGGAGACGAACTCCATCCAGCGTCTTTAGAGCCCCCAGCGCCCTAGCCGAGTGCCAGGAGCAGGGAGGACTCAGATTCCAGGGCTCTTCAAGGCGGGAAGGCCATGCAATTCCCAGCCTCTTCAGCACGGCCTAGGGAGTGGGCGGAAAAACCACGCCACCCGCGTGGCGCCCGGGGGTGAACGAAGGGTGAAAGGGTGAGCCGGAGGGGCTGGTGCCCGCAGGCTGCCGCGAGCTCCAGCAGCCTGGCACCGCTGCCACCAGGAGCCAGGCGGGCCCACGAAAAGGGAAGAGCGTTTAATGAGGAGGGCACACGCTGACTGATCCCTTCCAGCCTCTGCATCACCGAGCAGCGGACCATGGCCCCTCTCCTTGCTCAGGGTGTCGGCCGTGGAAGCTCTCGTAAATTATACTGTCCCATAAATTCGCTTCCAAATGCAGATTAGCCCACTAACAATCATTAATTACTAAGTTGCTCAAAAAAATCTGATGTTGGTTCAGACCTTCCAATGACGGGTAAGATGCACTGCGAGCAACTTGGGTTCTGTCTGCCCTTTACTATTAAGCCCCGTTAAGAGTCCGCTGTTTAGACCTCTGTTTCCAGATTCCTCTTTCAGCAGTTTCGAGATCCGCACCCACCCAGTCTGTTTGTCCTAGAGCACTTTCTTTAGCTCTCTCTCCCCATTTCCTTGCAAGGATATTCCTTTTTTTTTTTTTTTTAAACAAGCATTTAAACTTTTGTCAAACTCTGAATTTGGTGCTTTATTCCCATGGGTGTTGGAAGTAAAGAACACCCTGAAATGTCTGTCTTGAGTATCCTCAGAGACTAAAATCATTTTTAAAGGTGACTCACACTCTAACAGAAGAGTTAGTTCCACTTCAGGTATCAGGTATTGGCCTTTCTATTATTCCAACATGTCTCTTGAAATGGAGGCAGAGAGAGAGCTACCCACATGTTTAAGAATCCACTTAATCTGAAAGTTTACCCAAGCGAAGTCCTTTCCACCTACTCTGTGAAATGAAGGGCCTCATTTATTGTTTGCCTGAGCTTTATAACTGAAATGAGGTGTCTCATCCTGTGATAGAATTACTTTGACCCAATCCGATATGCTGAGCTGTAAGTGGTGTGATGTTTACAGTATTTCCTTAAGGCTTGGGTCTGAAGAAACCCCACCAGCCATCTCCTCCTTTTGTACGTGAGGAAATCCTGGAAAGGGACTTAGTATCATTAGGATGGGGTTCTATTCCCCCCAAACCTAAAACCGCATGAAATTTTTAATTAAGCTTCCTTTTTTTAGATGGTCTTCAGCAATTTATATCTTCTTTCATCTTTTCCATCATACTGGACCACAGAGCTTAAGTCCAAAGAGTATTCCATGGGAGGACAATAGGGCTTTTTTTTGATAAACTAAGTTCAGTCTTTGTTTCATCTATATTGATACCTGCCCCCCCAAATCACTAACAATAGTTTTTTTGTTTCCATTTTCCACTGATTTCTATGAATAAAAAGCAATAGAACAGCAGTACCCAGACTTTAAAATAAAGCTTTTTCCTAAATAAAATCTTATAAGCTACACGGCGAGGCCAAGGGGAACCTCTAGGTCTTTGGGCCAGCGTTGTTATTCTCTCCTGGGGAAGTGTTGGAAATGCAAATTCTCTGTCCTTACTGAATCAGAAATGCTGGGGCTGGAGCCTCACAATGTTTAAGTAAGCCTTGCAAGTTGCCTCAGGCAAGAGGAGGTTTGAGAGCCTTTGCTCTAGGCCTAGGGCATCTGGGAACACAAACTGAAAACCACGGCAAGGAAATGCTCAAATGGCCACAGAAACACCACCGTCCCATTCAGTAGCAGCCAAACTACTGGCTGCCACGTGGTGCTACCACCAAGGAGCTCAAAGTGTCAGAGAATGTACAATTTCTTAAAGGGATGTCATATACATTTGGTGACAATGAAGGTGGTTTGAAGTCAGACCTAACAAAGAGAAGGACCCCCAAGCAACCTGAAAGGCTTCCAGCAGTCACAGCAAGCTAGGGGTCCTCACTAAAGATGACTGGCAGGATACTCTCTCATTTGCCACCATCACTCCAGCTACTGTAATAATGTGAGGGCTTGAATACAATTCCTTTAGACTCAAACCCAAGTATATAGTTTAGGGTTCAAAAGCCAAAATATAGCAAATACAACAAATGCCTTTGAGCCTTATTTCTCAAAGAGAGGTCCATACACCAGCAGCATTGGCACCATCTAGGAGGTTCTTAGAGATGAAGCATGCCAGGCACTACCCCAGACCTACTGAATCACAATCTGCATTTTAACAAAACCCCCAGGTTACTGATGTGCAATATACAGGTTGCAAAGCTCTGTCTCAGCAGGGGTCCTCAATTCTGGCTACAGCCCTTGTAATTGCCTGGGAAACGTATACAAATCCTGATGCCTGGTCTGCACCCCAGAGAGATTATACCAAAACCTCTGTGGGCACAACAAGGGCATCCCTCCAGTGTGAAGCTGAGATGAAGAACCACTGCCCTGGAGGACCCAGGTAGGAAAGATGCCATCAGGAAAGCCAGCTGGGAGAGATGGAGCCCAAATGGCTGATCTTACAGGAAGCAGCTGGTACTAGCGTTCAATGGTTGTTACCACACAGGAACGTGAGCCCAGATTTGCCAGACCTTCCAGTTTTCACAGAGAAGCTGGAAACCCAGATTTGTATGGGCAATTTCTCAACTCCTAAATGCTGGCAATTAATTCAACATCTTCTGAAACCTAGGTTAGCCCACACGATGACCACCAGTTTATGGTTTTACGATGCCTTACATCATAAAATTAGGTGGACCTCAACCAAAAAAGGACACCCAACAGGACAACTAATCTGTTGAAATGTCAGACTTCTGGTCTACAGACCCATGCATTTTCAGTCTTCTGTTCTTTATGGCACCAAACATTGCAGGCACTCAACAGCTGAGAGAGGGTAGCAGTGAGATCCCCCCCACCCCCAGCACCGCCTCCCAAATGAGCCACACTGGAGCCCAACACTAAGGAATGTGGCCTAATATTTCTCTTTTCCCTTTCTCCTGCCTTGATAGCTGAAATGCTTTTTGGGTGGAGGGGCAGAGGTGGGGGCAGTCAATCCTTGTGTTACTTAGCTTAAGATCTTACCTACGGTGAGTTAACTAGGTTAAACACATACTAGGAGAAACATGAACAAGCTGTTAACCATGGTGAAGTACTAGAAAGAGTGGCAACTTCTGACTGTACCCCAGAGAACATATCAGGTCATAATGACCTGGACTTTAAGTTCTCTGATGACCATCTGTTCTCTAGGCATTCCTGTCTAATATTTTAGTGTCCAAATCCTCAAACTGTTGGGAAGAAGATCCAACAAATCAACCAGTATGAGATGCAAGTGAATGAGCAAACTTCAGGGTAGTTTCAGTTACATTTTACTCCATAACTGTTCTCAAAATCCCTTGAAATAAGAAGCTGGCCTTTAAAAAAAAAAAAAAAAAAAAAAGTTACAATACAGTAATCTCAATAGATCTGATAAAATGTGAAACATAGAAACAAATTTCTGCATAGATATTTTCCTAAATGCAAGGGCCACTTTTTACTTTTGTGTAACTCTGGCAGCTAACAGACTTACTGGTACATAGCGGGCACTCAGCAAGGGAGAAAGGCCTGGAAAGCTCAAGGAAATGCAATGCAAATTCCTGTATTTGTGACTGTTAGAACACTAGTATGCAAGTGTGAATCAGAAAGAACCTCTGAGAGTCCTAATAAGTTAGAGCCAGGCTGGGGACAGAGCAGGTCTCCCCACATACATGGAAAAATGAACTTCAGTGCTGATGTCCCACCAAATAAAGACTGGAAATGAGCCATAGGCCTAAAAATTTCAAAGACAACAAAACTCCTAAAAGAAAGTATACACTTAGAAAAGATTTCTTAAAAATTAGGACACAAAAGTGTCAACTATAAAAGAAAAAAAATCGATAAACTGAACTTCATTGAAACTGAAACATTTTGGGGTACCTGAGTTGCTCAATCACTTGGGCGTCCAACTCTTCATTTCAGCTCACATCATGATCTCAGGGTCATGAGATTGAGCCCCACGTTGGGCTCAACACTCGGTATGGAGTCTGAGATTCTTTCTCTCTTCCTCTGCCCTCCCCCACTCATTTTCTCTCTCTCTCTCTCTCAAATAAATAAATTCTTAAATCGAAATGTTGTTTTCTTCAAATGACACTGTTACGAAAATAAAAAGTCACATCTTGGGAGAAAATATTTGCAAAATGTGTACCCAACAAAAGACTTGTATTAAGAGTATATTAAGAATGGGGTGCCTGGGTGGCTCAGTGGGTTAAAGCCTCTGCTTTTGGCTCCGGTCATGATCCCAGGGTCCTGGGATCGAGCCCCGCATCAGGCTCTCTGCTCAGCTGGGAGCCTGCTTCCTCCTCTCTCTCTCTCTCTCTCTCTGCCTGCCTCTCTGCCTACTTGTGATCTCTGTCAAATAAATAAATAAATAATCTTAAAAAAAAAAAAAAGAGTACATTAAGAAGTCTCACAGCACAATAATGAAAAAGCAAATACATTTTTTCAAAATCAACAAAGT
This sequence comes from Enhydra lutris kenyoni, assembly GCF_002288905.1. Classification (NCBI taxonomy): domain Eukaryota; kingdom Metazoa; phylum Chordata; class Mammalia; order Carnivora; family Mustelidae; genus Enhydra; species Enhydra lutris. Next base: position 16,451,448 of record NW_019154124.1, on the reverse strand, counting down.
TTTAAACACTTTACCAAAGATGATATATGGATGGCAAATAAACTCATATATATATAGAAGTTATACATCTTTAGTTATTAGAGAAATGCAAATTAAAACCACAAGGAGAAGACTCAAATAGAAATTTGTATGCCAATGTCTGTAAGAGCATTATTCACAATTGCCAAAAGCTGGAAACAACCCAAGTGTTCATCAACTGATTAATGCATGAGCAAATGTGGTATATCCATACAATAAAATAGTATTTGGCCATAAAAAAGGAATGGAGCTCTGATCCACACCACAATGTGGAGGAGCCTTGGAAGCATTTGGTGTAAACTGAGAAATATTTCCTCCTGGCTCTGGAAAGCCTTCTTGAAATGTCCCAGGCACCCAGTGGAGTACACCTCCCTTGTAAACAGCATGTTTGTATCTCCCACCTCAGGAACTTTCTCCTTGGTGCTGTCTCCCTCTTACTTTCTGACATTCCTTTGCATGGACTCTGTGAAACTACCTCACATTGATTAAAAATCTTTTATAAAGCTTACAGGACATTTAGATTTCAGCTTTCTGAACTAACATCACACTCCAGGCTTGCCTCTTAGAAACTAAAACAGACTTAGTGGATATAAGATTTTCTTCATCACTATTTACAGGCTCTCTATCACACATACAAGACACACACACACACACACACACACACATACACACACACAAAATGCTACATCATGTGTTGTTAACACAGATTTCTTTCTCAGACTGCCGCTTTTCCCCAACCTTCTGGAGCCACCTTACTCCAACACAAGCAACCCACTTAGATCCATACGCATGTGTCAGCTGAGCTAAGAAAGCAATTCTGAAACATTCTATTTTTTTTTATTTGAAAATGAGCTTGCATTTGAAAAGTGACAAGTGTAAATACAATGAGAAGCAAGCAAATAAATTGTATTTTTTGATGATTCAAGTGAGTGGAAATTTAACCCATAGTTGATTATATTCCACACCCAAGCTCTCAGTGCTGGCACAAATTGTCAGGGTGCTGTTACAGCTGTCTGGGTAAAAGGATTTGCTTAAATATGCTCGTGTTGGCCCTGCCAGCATGAAAATTAAGGGCAAAGTCATACCGATAGATAATGAGCCCTTTATCAAGGAAACTGTGTTGGACAATCTCAGTGCTCAGAAAGAATTTTTCAAAAGAAACTCTAGCCTTTGTTCCCTCCACTGGAGGAGATCCAGAACTGTCAGAGCTTCTGACAGAACCTAGCCTAAGTATTCAGACAGCCTCGCAGAATAAAGGAAACACATTACCATCAGCCTCCCCAATCCAGCTCCAAGCACACAGCCTTTTCTCTGGGTCTTGCCAAGCTGTGTACACAAAGAAAACACTTTAGATCAGGTAAGGCTGTATTCTGACAGGACCAATTTTTCTAAAATTGGTTAGAGTCTTTTTCTTTAACACTCAAAATCCTTGCTGGGTGGATATATCATGTTTACAAGGATTTCCTTTCTTCGGTTATGAATAAGATGCATCTTGAAGGAATGACCGACCACTCAGAATTTAGGATGTTTTGTAGATTATCAGTTTCTTTCGCCACTTAGGTCTTCCGTTTTCTGTTTTAAGAAGGGTGTTGTGCTTATGATGGCTTTTGTACTGAATTTCAGTGTTTAAAGAGGACTTTCACGTGAACTGTTTTATTTGATGCGCCCTGGGCCCTGGGTTGCAGGCAGAGCATGTGTCGTGATTTCCATTTTACAGATGAAGAAACAGACTCAGAGAGGCTGTGTGATTTGGCCCAGGTCCCACTGATGGTAAGCAGCAGAAGCGAATCTCCACTTGGGCCTTCTGCCTTGGGGACTGTAGTCCCTGCTGCCTCAGTGTTCAGTGATACCTTCCCCCTTCCCATTAATGAGCCTCTTATCCTGAATTTGTGACAGGCCAGTTCGAGGCAACTTTCTCCTAACCACTGCAATTATCAACTCATTTATCATCACCACCAATCAAGGAGAAACTCTAAAAGGGCTCCCAAGGGCACCTGGGTGGCTCAGTGGGTTAGGCCTCTGACTTCAGCTCAGGTCATGATCTTGGGGTCCTGGGATCAAGCCCCGTATCAGGCTCTCTCAGTGGGGAACCTGCTTCCCCCCTCTTTCTGCCTGCCTCTCTGCCTACTTGTGATCTCTCTCTCTCTCTTTGAAATAAATAAATAAAATCTTAAAAAAAAAAAACAAAAATAAAAAGGCTCCCAAATGATCTGGGTTCATCAACTTAGAATTTCAGACCTCTGGGACTGCCTGGTCTCTCTCCTTGGGTAATCCTGAATTACGGAGCTGCCAAGTGCCTTTGGCCTCTACCTGACCTTGTTCTTTTTCAGATAAGAAAACTGAGTCCCAGAGAAATTAGGTAACCATCTCTGTGCTATAAAATTAGCTGATGCTCCAAGCCACCAGCCCCTGAGTGCCAGCATCATGACAAGTACCTGAGCCTCCCTGACTCAAGCATTCACCTCCCTCGTGCAGCTTGTGGCCTTACTGGTATCACTGGGGTTTAGCTAGTGCCTGGTAAATACTGGCCAAAGAGAAAAGGCACTGTTGAGTTATTAAAGAAAAGATTTATGATTCTTATGCATGCTTGAAGGCCTGTCAACAATGCTTTTATAAAGATTACTAATCTTGTGCATAACTTAGGCACCGTGCCCCTCGAAAAACAGGAGAAACTATGCAGACTGATGATGCAATCTGAGGCAGAACTTCTTTAAACCTGAAATGCCATAAAATACTTGACCACAAGTTCTGTGGCAAAGGAGCCGGCAATTCCTGCTATTTTTTTAAATCACTGAATTCGGAGAGGAAAAAAAGAATACACGTCTATCCCCAAGCCATTTACCTGACCATGAAGGATGGCTCACACACCCTCGTGCCCCCCAGTACTTCCCTGCCACAGGCCACGGTGAAGCCCATTAAAACTGTATCCTAAGATTCCCCTCATTCAGGGAATGTTCCCTCACCAACCCCTGCACAGTTACTAAGTCTGAAAAGCTCACTCTTCTCCCTAACAGAGATGGTTTGGCCACCCTTTCCCTTCTTTGTTCTTTTTTGGAAGGGTGCTCCGAAGCTGGCTTACCAAGAGGCTACCACGTAGAAGGCTGCAAGACCATTCTTCTAGAGTCAAAACAGCATCACGCAAGTGAGCACAAGAACCCCTAGTGGGAGGTGGGCCGAGCTGATGCGCTTTTGCTCTGGTAAGAAGCTTTGACTCCACCTATGACTTTCCACTGGAAGAAAGTTCACAAATAGAGAAGTTTCCTTGTAAGGACAGGTCTTTCTTCACCTGGCAGGTGAGTGGCTCTTGCCCTCTTTCTACCTCCCTGCAGAAGAGGTTGTTGGGCCAGGCTCAGCAACAGAAAAACACTCTACAAAAGCAAACGATGAAGCTGAAAAGAGGAAGCAGAACAAGGGTTAAAGGCACTTCTTATAAATTGAGCATGGGTCCAAGCGCTTTTCACAGATGAATTCAGGGACTCCCCACAGACACTCTAGGAGGGACGGCTACACCACTTCTCTCACTATTCATGGATGAGGCAACTGGGCATGGAGAGGTTAGGTAGCTGGGAGAGCTGAGTGGTGAACGCAAGCAACTTGGTTCCAGACACCAAATTCTAAACTAGGGGTCTGAAAACTATGCCTCGCAGGCCAAGTCCAGCCACATCTATTTGTGTAAACAAAGTGTGCTGTCTACAGCTGCTTTCACATCACCAAGGCAGAGTTAGTACTTGCAACAGGGACCACACGGCCCACAAAGCCTAAAATATTTACTCTCTGGCTCTTTACAGAAAAGTGTGCTGACCCTGCCTCTGAATATCATCCGAGCAAAGGAGGAGGACTGTCCATCTCGCACCTTTTAAAGATACAAATACATCTGAAAGCTGTTGTTATACAGCTTAACAATTTAATATCTGGAAGAAAGCTTAGCATCAATCTAATTTTCTCCTGTGTGATTTAATGATGAGAAAGTGGAGGTCTGGGACAGAAAGAAACTAGCCCTAGATGACACTGAGTGACACCAGCAGAGCCAGGTCCAAAATCTGAATCCCCATCCCTCGGTTCTGCTGTGTCTGAGATAACACCTCAATTATCAATTAACACCTTAGCAGAGATTAGTTGAAAATGGGATGAGAACAAGACTGGAGGAAATTATAGGCACCATCCAGTAGATGGAAGTTAAAGGGAAGTATGGAGAGTCCAAAAGGGAGCAAACAGAGTCCTTGCTGATAAAGGGAGCAAGGGCACCGGAGGCAAACCACACCTGCTTCATAGCCTGGTCAAGGGCCAGTCCTGGCAGGGCCACTCAAGCCTGCCTATGCTCCCAGACTCTGGCTTCTCACTCAACTAACAGAGATGGTCTGTGGGACAATCAAGAATAGAAGAGTTTATAAATGTTATTGACCATATCATTTGTTTAGTCCTAATTATACATTTCTTGAGGGAAATTTCAAAGGTCATGAACACATGATGTGTAGAGTCTGCAAAGAGGGCCATACCCTGGGAAGTCCAAATGGAAATACTGGCCTTGTTTTTTCCTAGTTGTCTGCCCTACCCATTCATAAGAAAGCTCATGGAAAATCTTTATTTATGATCATTTTCATCACCAGTAATTAGCACAGCCCTCATTTCATCTTGGAGCTTCAAAAGAATACACTGTCAAAACCAGCTTCTTCAGGACTTTTCATCTAGCATGTTCTGCGTTATTTCTTAGGGAACAAAAACCATACTTTTCCCCACTGCAACTGAAATCTCTATTCTCGCTACTTCTGTTTGGGCTTTGGGGAGTCTCAGTGTTAAGAAGATACTAATAAGAATCAAAAGAGCGAGGATTTGTTACAAAATTTCTCATCTACCGAAATGCAAATGATAGTTGAAAATCAGTATAATTTCAGAGCTAGTGCACTGCTTTGTTGAATCAGCTCAAAACTTCATAATCCAAATACTATACCAATGCCAGTCTCCTGACATTCGTCACTATCTAATATAAAGTTTTAGAAAGCTTGGAAACTTCAGATGCCATAATAACAGCAGTCTAGAGAGATGGAATATTTTGTAAAATTATCAACCTGCTTGGAATTGTTTTCACTTAGATCTTGTGGTTTGCTTGTTAATTTCCTCAATTGAGATATGATGGCAAACCTGCACTATTCACCAAGCCCCTCCTTTTCCAGGACTTGCCACCCCAGTCCTTCCACAGTTCCCAAGGACCATCACAGGAGCATCCATTTCAGCCACAGTTCAATGGGGTCAATGAATTAAACCGGGCTGATCCCAACCTTTCCCTCAGGTCATACTTCCCGGCCATAGGTGATTGGTCCAGAGGAGGACACCTGGCCCAGCTGAGCCAGTGAGCTCCTTCCTTAGAACTCTGGAGTTTGTAACCAAAGTCAGGTCCACTTCCCCGAAGTCTGAGCCCTAAAACTTAAGCCCCAGACGCTATCAGTTGCCAGTTCTAGTACGTTTGACAAAAAAAAGGGATGGAATCTGGTTTGTGAGGAGAGAGAAAGATGGACAAAGCAGATGTGCAGGTTCAAAGAACTGAGAGGAGATACCATCAAGTCATGAGTTTGTAACTAGCTTTTCTTGGAACCTAGCTGCAAATTCATCTTCCTAGTCTGTGAGAGACTTGTACAGCCTTATAATAAAGCGTTTCTTTTATTTAAGCTTATTAGAGTGCGGTTTCTGTCATTTGGCACTAAACATCTGAAGGAGTACGCAACATGAAAACCGTTAAGGAGAAGACGAAACAGCAACAACTTTACTAGGAAAGGATGTACATTTCCTAGGAAGGCTCATTTACTTGTCAGCAAGCTGTTTCAAGTTACAATCCAAGGCAGATCAATCAAGTCAATGACTCGAATTCAGTATTTAGTAGTTTTCTGGTATTGTTGCTATTATTTGTTTTAATGCATAATAAATAGCAAGGATTGGTGAGTGCCACGTAAAAGGCCTAGAGAAAAGAGAAGTAAGGCACAAGACGAAATGAAAGCAGATTCCCCTGCCAAAACTGAAACCCCGCCATCCCTCTGACCACATCAGGTTCTAGTTCTTGCTGCTATCCCAACAAATAGCCCAGTTATCCAGCCCGCCATGTACGCAGCACCCAGCTAACCCTCTTCTCTCTTTTCCCCTACACTGACTCTGTAACATCATCATTCCACTGGACCCAGAGGTGTGAGCAAACAGAAATCTTTCCTATTTACCCACCTCTTTTCATCTCCACTGCTGCTACCCCAACCCAAAGTTGCACCATTCAGCAGTCGCTGAACCGGTTTCCTTTCTGAGGGCAGACCTAGCTTTCCTAACTCCAGGATCCTAGCCATGGGATGCTTTCTGAAATGTAGACCTGATGGTGATGACATCCATCTCCCCCTCAGCACACACGGTACACATACTCCCTTTTAAACATCTTGTGGTTACCCCTGGCTGGAGGGTCATGATTGCCAGTAAAATCACCTGGAAGCTTTAAAAATTAAAAAACAAAACTATGCTGGCGTCTCAAATCCAGGATTTAATTTTCTGGAATGAGATTCTCCTATCAGTATTTCTAAAATGCTTCCCAGGTGATTCTGAAGAGGATCTGGAGTTGCAAAAATTGTTCTATGTATATAGGCCCAAATCCTTAACATGGGCTGTGCCATCTTATCCCTACTTGCTTCTCTTTGCTCTTTCTCTACCACATCCCCATCCTTGTTCTTCAGCCACGCTGGCCTTCTTTCAGTTCCTCAAAATCACCACACTCCTTTCCTGCCTGTGCGGAGGGCCTTTGAGCAGGTTCACCCTGTGACACGGTCTCCTTTTTCCCCAGATCTGCACTTGGTACCACCACCTTAGGGAAGGCTTCCTTGGCCTCCTTGATTAGGTCAACTCCCAGCTCTGGGCTCAGCATACTCTTCCTTTATAGCACTAGTCACACGGCAGCTTTCTAGGATGTGTGAATGATCTGTGAATGATGTTTGTCTTCCCAAGTAGACTAAAAATTCTGTGTGGGCAGGGACCGTGTCTGCTTTGCTCAGCAGCAGCCCGTCACCAGTCCCTAGCCTACCTGTAAGAGAAGGCCCTCTTGATATGCAGGTGAGGACCAAGTAAGAGAAGGGTGATGTTTGCCGAGGACAAGCCAGCTGGCTGTGGAAATTAAAATTCTACACAAAGATTTTTTTTTGTGACCAAAGCAGCAAAAACTTCAAAGGGTAACCCAAGTCTGGAGTGGAGAGTGCAGTACAATACTCCAAGGGGCACGTGGTTGATGGTGGGTTGTATGACAGAGGGGGTGGGGTGTAAAAAAACCTCAGGACAGGTGAAAGGTCTGGAGTTCTTGAGAAGCTTCTGACCCTTCCAAGTCTGCTCTCTCATTTTATTCCCCGAGACCTCTGCCTCTGACTTAAGCAGCATGGCCAGAAAGCAGAAAGGGAGAGCACTTGCCCAGTAGCCCTGTGGGGACCGTGGGTTTGTCTGGGTGGCAGAGGGAGAAATCACCCAGCTGGACACCTAGTTTGGTAGTTAGACTTGAAGCCAGACTCCCTAGTTTCAAATGCCTATAGGGAGCTATCTCTGCTCCTTATGCGCTATGTGACCTTAGAACAAGTTACTTATGTTCTCCAGGCTTCTGTTTCCAGGCTGTAGCCTTGGGACAATAACAAAACCTACGTCATAGCAGGCAGGTAAGATTATATCGTTTCTCTTCATCATGGTAATGACAGATACATGCATTCTGGCTAATACAAGCACAAATTCTAGCAAACCCAAGCCTTCTTCAGCCATTGTTTTTATAATTTTATGCCTGCTCTAGGAAGTCGAAAAGGCTCCCCATTGTTGCTTCTGTGTTGGTAGATCTGCAGTTGGAGCCCTGGGAATTCTAGGTTCTTAACCATGGCAGCACACAGCCCCCACACAGCCCAACTGTCTACCATCAAATGAGAAAAAGCTCCTGGTTTCTGAATAAAATCAAAGTGCGGCACACTGACAATTTCTGAATTTTAGATAAATCGCGACTGTACAGATGATCTGCTTCCCAGCTGTGTGCACTGAAATGTCATCGCTGAGAACACCCCTGAAGCTGTGCTCTCATCTCCAGGACTTGTAATACCCCTAAAGGCACGTCTGTCACCTTCTGGAATGAAGGCAGAAAGCTTTCACCAACATCCCTCCCTCGGAGTGTCACAGACGCAACCACGCAACACAGAACACCCTCCTCCTTCTGACCCCCCATTATCACTGCAAATGCGTTCCCAGGGACATGGATAAGGGAGCAGCCCATTTATTCACATGCTCTGGAATGGTAAGTTCTGAGCACACAGTAACATCTGAAGGCTCAGAGAACTGGAGAGACTACACATTCTGGTAACATATCCTTTTTAACCAGAAAAGCATTTTTGTTATGATGAAAATTTTACCTACAATTTCAATTTGATGAGCACTTGTTGGAGGAGTGATGGTTCATTTTAGGTGTCAAGTAGACTGGGACATGGGGTTACCCAGACATTTAGTCAAACAGCATTCTGGCTGTGTCTGTGAGGCTGTTCTGGATTGCTAGACTGAGTAAAGCAGATTGTCTCTCTCTACTGTGTGTGGGTCCCGTGCTATCAGTTGAGGAACTGGCTGCAACAAAAGGCTGACTCTCCCACCAGGAAGAGGGAATTTCCTTCTGCCTGACCACCCTGAGCTAGAATGCTATTTTTTTTCCCTAGGATTCAAATTGAAACGCTGGTCCTTCCTGAGTCTTAAGCCCGTGGGCTTTTGGACTGGAACTATACTCCTGTTCTCAGGCTTTTGGACTCCTACTGGAACTAAATCACTGGCTCTCCCGGGGTCTCCAGCTTGTTGATGGCAGATCTTGGGACCTCCACAGTCTCACGAGCCAATTCTTTGTAATAAATGTCTTTCCATATGTGTGTACACATATATGAGTGTACATTTTTTGCATACATATATTCTATTTGTTCTCCAAAGATCCCTGACCAAGACAAGGAGCTTAGAAGAAAGCCTTAGTAAAGCTTTTTCTGGCTTAGTCAATTTGGAAGGCCAACTGTATGACTTTTTTTTTTCTCGCTAACCAAGATTCAGAGGGTTTTAGAGAAATACTCCACATTGTGAACATGAGTCACTCACTATACAATGCTGTGGGGAACAAAAGGGGAATTAACATGTATGGAACACTCACTCTAAGCCAGTCACTTCCAGAAACAGTGATTATTTTTTCTCTCTCTCACAAACAGCGATTTAATGAATTAAAGCGGTATCTACCAACCTTAGAATTTAGCCTAAGAACAAGTCCCAGCACTAGTTCTATCATTCGTCTTTCGCAGTAAATACGGAGTTTACTAAATTGGAAAAGCCTCCAATAAGGCCCTGACACAGGCTAAGGCAACAGCCTTCTCTTGCTTAGGGGAGTTAGAGAAACTTCAAAGAAGAAGGTGTGATTTCTTTCATTGTTAAGTTACTGAATGGTGATGTTAAAAATGTTGTTCTTCCTGACAAAACTGGGGTCTTTGTGATGCACGAGACGTGGCTTGATATTCTGCTTTCCTGATCCACAACAGCCCTGGATGATGTCTTACCATATCACAGGACCACATGGGGTCACCCCCTGGAAAGACAACAGGTCCCTGTCACAGATTTTGGCAGGTTCTGGGACATCTCTGTTTCCTCACAGGCATTTTGTAAACCACAGACTCAGCAATGCCCCAGTGCAGAGACTGCAAGATTTTATTGGAACACATGAGGAAAGGGTCATAAAGTGGGTTTCTCTGACCTGTATCTGAAGAGAGTGACTTGGAGTCTTATGGTCTGAGACTTTTCTCTGGCTGCCCAATGGAATGGATAAAAAGGCTGAGGAGGAAAAGGTCTCTCACTCACCTCTCTGAGCCTCATATGTTAAAAGATCTAAACCTCGGTGACTCTGCCAAAGTCATAAACCTGAACAATGACTGACAAAATGTTTTATAATGGAAAAGATGGAATGGCTAGGATCTATAGATAGAGACTCTACCTCTGTCATTTAGTTAAGCCACTTAAATACTCTGGACCTCAGCTGAACAACTAGAGTGGGGTGAAGAGGGCTAGGAGGGGGGAAAGTGGGTGGAGTAAGGTGGGCTGAGAAGGGGGAAGAGGGTGGGATGAGGTGGACTGAGAAGGGGAAGGAGGGTAAGGGGAGGAGGAATGCGACGGGGGAGGAGGGTGGGGCCACAGGATTTCCGAGTGAGACTCCTTGACTTTTAAAAACCATGCTTTTCTGTTATCTCTATATTAGAGTGGTTTTATCAGCATGATAGAAACCTTTCAACTTATCAAAGGTAAGAAATTGGTAGCCCACAAGTTGGTTCTCCATGTGGATGGCGGGGTTCTGAGCTTCTCTGCCATCTGCTTAGTTTAACAAGTATTTTGGAGCATTTGCTAGAACACAGATCCACGCTAGCTTCTGGACGTACAGAATGAACTCAGGAACTCGTGGGGTCTTGAGGAGGACCCAGGTTACTAGTTTAAGATAATATACACTACGCTGTTATTCTTAGAGAAAAACACAAACATACACACGTAGCGCTGTTTAAAAATGGCTTTGATATTCCTTGCAACAAGAGGGGGCCAATCTTAGCAATTTGTTTGTAACCAAATGAATCTTGGAGCAGTGCCGCAGTGTTAGGCTGGAGGCTAGGTTGGAAAAGGCTTCTGGGACAATTGCTGTGGCGGAAGCAGCCTACCACACAGGAAGTCTGACTACCCTGAGGCGGCCATGCTGATGGAAGTGCTCTGTTAACTACCCCTGCGGAGCTCCCAGCGGACTCAACTGTGGGCCTGTGAGAGCGCAGGGGGCAGCCTTTGATGAGAGCCGCCTCGCTTGTGTCCCACTGCGAGAGCACTGCCACCTGCCAGCGCTGCCAGAGCTCTTTCTGAATTCCCAGCCCACAAGACTGGGAGCAGAATTAAGTGGTGGCTGTAGCTATTGGTTTGGGGGTTATGCAGCAATAATACCCAGAACAATATCCTCACCAAAATTACTCTTGAGATAATTAATCCAGAATCACAGTTATCACAGAAACGTTCTTATTACTGTAAACTCTTTCAGTGGGTATACAGCCCATGCTTAAAGGAGAGAAAGAACAAGGTACAAGTGACCTAAAAGCTTCATGAATGGACTCATGTAATACTCTAAAATACCTTTTTCTCGAGCCTTTTAAAAGTATGTCCTTGAAAAGGAGTCTTTGCTCAAACTAGAAACATATCCATGGAACATTAAATTTTAAAAAACAAAAATTTAAGAAAATTGAGCCCAAGATGACCCTTTAAATAACAACTCTATTGGGACTATTTCACATTATCAGTACTCCCCAGGACAACTGAATTTTTCATTTCTGTTTGGGGGAAAAAAAAAAGTCATCCTGAGTCTTTATTTACTCTAACCACAGTGAAACACACTCTGGTGATCAGAGGAAAAATACAGGAAGATAAGAATAGACTCCCTGCCTCCCACCCTTTCAGCTAGATCTCATGACCACGATCCTCCCATCATACATGCATGGATATTTTCAACACCAAGACTCAAGTACTTCAAATGAAGTGGTGAGTGGAACATGAGCCATCTCCTAAAAATGACAGTTTCATGACTTGATGAACCTGAAGCTTACTAAGGATGCAGCTTCTAGTCATTGCAGAAAATAGCTCCATTTCAAGAGGTGACAATTTGAGAGTTCACCTGGCAGAGCAGCTGCCAGCTGACCTCACCTCTTCGTTTTGGATTCTCTATTTGCAAAGTTGTAATTACACTCCTGACCTACTCTAACAGTCACTATCTCAGTTGGGGGAGGCTGCAAACAAGTTGGAAAAAAAAAAAAAAGTCTGAGCATTAAGAACACTGAATCAACTTTGCAAATATGATAGTTTTCAAAACACACTAAACTTTATTTTTAAGTTCCTATTTAAAATATTGTATTCACCCTGGTCATGTTTGCTGGTGCTACTGCCTCCCTTTTGTCAGCTGGATTTTAATATTTCCCATAAGAGTACAGTAACTGCATGTTTGTGAATGGGGAGGAAGATGTCAGCAAATAAACATAAAACTCAAGGTCCTTTTGTGCTTGGAAATAATGAATGGAACAAGTGGGGAGACATCTGTTTATGTAGTTGCACTAACCACAGATGGTATATAAAGTCCTACATGAAAAAGAAAAAAAAAAAAACAGAAAATAAGGGGTAATCTAAACAAATTCACAGTAGGGCTCCTTTAAATAGCAAGTGCCATTGTTTATTTGAAATATACTTAGAAATATCAAAGTCTGTCCTGTGTAAAACTTTTCAGGAATACTTTTTCAAAAAATAAAAGAAAGTAAGAAAAGAAAGAAAGAAAAGAAAAAGCCTGTATCAGATAATTTTGGAAAAGACATTTTAAAATACAGTTGCTTTCCTCTGCTAACCCAACTGTGCAAAGCTCTCCAATTATTTCTCCTTTTCTCCTCTATTTGTGAGGTCTCATTCTTCTCAACTTGGCTCCAGAGTTGCTTTCTCTCTGAGACCTTCTGATCTTCTGTGAAACCTCTTCTCTCTTTTGCTGGGCTCCTACTGGACTTCATTCATTTCTCTTGATATGCAATTCCAATGCTGAGCTAAAATGGCTTGCAAATAGCCTGTGTCCTCCCTTAGGACTGTGGCTGATGCATCCGCCTTCATATCATATCATTGGTGTGCGGCAGGTGCACAGCCAATGCTGACGGACTTGTCCTTGCATCTGTGTGCCATCGCTCTGTTTCCTCTGCATTTCTAGTACCTAATATTCCTTTTCCTCTTAATATTTGTGATTTTCACTGAATTCTTTTGAGTTTTAATCTTACAGTTCCTAATTAAAAGACAAGAGCACATCTGCTGGTGCAAGGCCTGCAGAACTTGGGTATGTGTGAGAGCTGAGTCATTACCTCCCATTTCTGCCTTTGCTCTTCACATCCACGCCCCACCCTTGTGCTCTATTTTCATTCCTTCTTCTCATTTCCCTTTCGGAGGCACATCTGAAGGTGAGAAAATGGCATCTTACTATTCTATTTTTACTTGCCAAATACTATCCTGAATCTGGCCGCAATTCTTCAATTATTCTGAAGAAGGGGACTTATCTACTGCAAAATAAGTTTCCTTATAATCTCTGGTTATAACAATCCTATTCTATTTTGTTCAAGTATGGCAGGGTATATGTAAAGCTCTGTTCTGTACTTTTTCTGGCACCAAGAAACATAGGGTGAAAATATTCCAAAGTCATCACAAATCATTTTTTGAAGAATATCCAGTGGCATGGGGAATGGTCACCTTAGGTAGAAAAAAAAGCACTGTATAAAGGAGAATTGGATTCCACTTAAGTATATTGAAAATTTCTCTTTATCTGTGTATGTCTGCAAATACAAAGATAAGAAAGGAAATCCATAAAAAAATCAATGGTAATTCAAGGACATGGGACTTACACTTTCTTGATTATACTTCTTTTCTGCATTTCTCAATTTACCACAATTATAATATATTTTCTCTCTATAACCAGAAAAAACTCCAAATTCTGACATGTTAAAGAAAGATAACTGAAAAAGTTAGAAACAGAATAGGGTAGACATTTAAAAGAAAACCCATGTTTTGCACTTGCCTATGAGAAGGGGAGACTAAAGGGCCTTTTTATTGTCTTTTTTTTTTTTAAAGATTTTATTTATTTATGTGAGGGAGAGAATGAGAGAGAGAGAGAGAGAGAGAACATGAGAGGGGAGGTGGTTGGAGGGAGAAGCGACTCCCTGCTGAGCAGGGAGCCGGATTCGGGACTGGATCCTGGGACTCCAGGATCATGACCCAAGTGAAGGCAGTCGCTTAACCAACTGGGCCACCCAGGCACCCTGTAGAATTTTTTTTTTTTAACATACTTGATTTCTAAATTCTCGAGAGTGGACAACAACAGACACAGTAAGGTCCTGAATACCCATCAGTCACTCGGCTTAACCCACTAACCACACTGCCATGGTTCCTCCCTCTACTTTCACATTCCCCACTTTTTTTTCAAAGCAGTTTTTGTAGGATTCCAGTTGTCTTTTCATTTGTTTGGATCTGTTTTATTTTGTATAGCTTGGATTTTCTCTTTTGGGATAGCTTACAAAACCACAAAATTCGGGATACCCATTCAGGGAGACGGCATCTCGGTTCTTCAAGTTTGTGCCCTTCAACTCCACCCTGAGATGAATCCTACTGCGGGTCCTGCAAGCAAACAATCTAGCAAAAGCAAAGCGATATGGTATTTACTCAACTTCACTTCTGTCCGGTGGGTCAGAGTACAGACTCCAGGGTCCAGGATAAAGCCAGGCCTTGCTGGGCCCTGGCAGCTCAAGCCACTCCATTGTGATTCCAGATTCGGGGTGTAAACACATGCAGTGTTTAACCATCACCAGTTTGCTTTGAATGTTTGATAGCCGTGACTGGGGCTCAGGAAGAACACAGTAGTGACTTCTTCGCTGGAACTGAAGCTGAGGCTTTATTTAGTATTTGGGCAAGCGGCACTGGCAGCTGCAAACCCTCAATGGGCGCTTTCTAGTCGCAGAGCCGGCGGTGTTGCCGGGAGCTGAGGGTCCAGGGCCCCCAGAGAGCCCGTGGCGGGCGGGGGAGGGGGTAGCAGGATGGCTCAGCTTGGGCCATCCCCCAGACGGAGACTGGGCGACAGGTGCTGAGGAACGAGGAGCAGGAGGAGGAGGCCCTCCCCACTCTCTCCCAAGCTGGGGCCTGGTGTCTAACACTAACCGCCAGTTTTATTGCGTTTTTGTTTCAGGAACACAGGATGTTGGCAGGCAGAGACGTACCCTGTGGTTTGGGCTTTCTCTGTGTGGCCAGTGGGGATGAAAATGATAACAAAGACCCTGACTTTGTTTAATGACCAAGACTCACTCAGATAACAAACCAACACAGGGGCTAGCAGAGAGCCTTGAAGACCCTTGACTAGAGTGGGCAGGGGGGCTGAGTGGAAAGAGCTCTAAGTTGTATTTCTGTGCAACCAAAGGAGATTATCTTTTCCTTATCTGGACCAACGACCACATGTATTAGTAACTATCATTTACTGAGAACTTTTATGTGCCAGGTACTGAATTAGGTATCTTATGTTCATTGTCTTGCTCACTACAACCCTGCAAGGGTTTGTTGTTGTTTTCCTTTTTTTCCCTTCTTTTTTAAACAAAAGAGAAAACTGTGTGCCAGAAAGGTTAAGTAATTCGTTCAATGTTATTAGACAGTTTATAAATGGTACAGCCACAAATCCAATCTTGGTATGACTATAAAATTCTCTTTCCTCTTTCTTGGGGAAACACATAACTTATGCCTTGTAAATTTTCAATTCAAGGTCCCAGGTGACTATGGCCTAGAACAGGTGAGCTGGCCATGGGAATACAGAGTTAAGTACATATATATGCAACAGTATATACTCTTCATTACACAGAATAAGAGAAACATTCAGATGAGATAGAATTGTTTTCTAAAAAAAAAAACCCCCAAACAAAGAAACAACCCCCCCAAAAAATCCCAGAAAAAGCGACTGACTCTGTGATGATGATAAAAACAGGGACAAAGATGATGAGGGAGGAAATAAGTTTGATATGGAATATCATTTCTTCACTGCCCTTATATTTCTACACGGTAAATACACAACATTTCCTTGGATGCCTACAGTATTTATAAAATAAAAATAAATAAAATAACCTCAGGTGTAAGCACAACTATTATCTAACAAAACACTTTAAATTTTAATCGCCTCTGTCTCTGGACTAATGAGGACACTTCTTGGGTTACTCCTATATTGTTTAAGTATTTTATAGTATATTTTTATAAATTAAAAATATTGCAACAACTTTGCTACTATGTTAGAAATGTCACTAAAAACAGTCGGATAGTCAACTTACTTTAGCAGGGGTAAAAAAATGAACAAAGTCAGCAGTGTGCCTTTGACCTTGAACTATTATTTAACTAGCAATCGGAGGATCAAGCTTTTTAACGTCTTATCAAGGTCCTAGATTACTTAGATGTATCTTCCCTGTAGGTCACATTTGCCCTTTTTTTTTTTTTTAAGGGGGAAGATTCAGAAAGCAGAGCTCAATTTGATCCAAAACAATATGCCTCCAAATCTATGTAAGGAGAAAGATGGATTAGGTAAGAGGGGTAAGATGAATTCACCCCAGGGAAAAACAGAAAAGATTTTCCTCAGTGGAAATACAGAGAGTTGTTTTTTGTTTTTTTTTTTAAAGATTTTATTTATCTATTTATTTGACAGAGAGAGAGAGAGAGAGAGAGATCACAGGTAGGCAGAGAGGCAGGCAGAGAGAGAGGGGGAAGCAGGCTCCCTGCTGAGCAGAGAGCCTTATGCGGGGCTCAATCCCAGGACCCTGAGACCATGACCTGAGCTGAAGGCAGAGGCTTAACCCACTGACCCACCCAGGAGCCCTACAGAGAGATATTTTAAAGGAAGTTTTTAACCAACATATTTATCTCATCCAGTGCACCAAACAGGACACCAAATAGATACTCTCTGGTGGTAGAGGTGGTAGGCAAAGGAATTGCATTCATAAACCTATGTACGCCTGAAGCCCATGGCAATGGTCATAAAAAAGCAATGATACAGTCCAATGTTTCAGATCTTTTCAAGAACAAGAACCTCTTTTGGAAGTCAAAAAAATTTCATGGCTCCCCATATGATAGTAGCTGTATTCACTGACAAAATAAATAATATTAAATTAGGGATGATATTAATCACATAACCACATTGTAACTTCCACATACATTTGGAAAAGCAGTGGCGTATATGTTTGAAAACATGTATCTATTAAGTCTGTAGGTGGTGCATAAAACCTTATGGCAACTTCAGAGCCCCTCAATAGGAAGACATGTACTTCTGTTCCCTCACCCTCCCCCCTCCTTCCATGCCATTGCTAGGTTCCTGACCTAGGTCTTCTCTTCTAGCAGATGAGCTATTACACCCAGACTTCCAGTTTCTATGGATCCACTTCCTCCTCCTATCTCCAGAGAACTGTGTGAGAAGGAAGTACAGAGGGAACTCCCTGTGGGCTGTTGTGCTGACCTGGCTGTAGTTCTGGTGCTGTTCCAGCATCCAACCAACTCTTGGTCGCACTGGCCAACATATATCCCAACTCCCACCCCAAGCTCTCTGGAAGGTGTACCAACTCCAAAATTACCAGGAGTGTGGGATAAAGAGGGTTTGTGTCTTGGTGTCTTGACTTTGTCGGTGCCCCATAGCACAGACTAGGCTCAAGTAAAAGAAGGGTGTGAGCTCCAGGTTCAGGCTCTCTCCTAAGGTCACTCATGGGTCACTCTGTCCTACTGTGGCACCTCAGATCTGATGCATGCCTTTTGTTTTCAGTAAAGTCTTTGCTTCTTGGTAGCGCTGCCTTCCACCTCAACCCCTTGCTTCCACCTCAACCCCTTGGTTCCCCCGAAGTCAATTCTGATTTTCCACCCTAGCTGGGCTACCTCAGGAAGTCTTAGGGAAAATCCAACCCTTCTTTCCCACCTGTTCACCTAGTTAGCTCCCTCTCAGCCTGGGGTGGGGAACCTGGATTCTTCAGAAAGACAAGGGCTTCCACCCTCTCCTTTATCTCACACTAGCAAAATAAAACGAAAATGCAAACCTGTCCCACTCCTGACTGATACTAAAACTGTCACATTACAGATCCTTTGGTTTAGGCTTTAACTTTTGGTAAAATACAAAATGCAACTAAGAGCAGAGGTCACTGGTTAAGCCTTATCAGCAAGTTGCCACTGAATGAGCTTATCAGATTCTTTCCTGTGGCAAATCTCAAGAGTGAGAGGATAGAAAGAGGGCAGAATTGAACCTTGCTCCCTCAACATCTACCAACAGGAAAAGGAAAAAAGAGAAAACTAAAGGTTATATAGATTAAGAGTAAAATTAAGGTCTCTCTTGTGTAATACCAGTCAGACTGATTTATTTCACCCTGGATGTAACCAGAGTATAAGACTCCTGAGAGGTGCTCAAGATTGGCCAGGATGGGAAAAGAATCAATGCCACTGAAGCAGTGAACTGTGAGCTGGTCATGGTAGGAAGGACCTAGCACTCAGGACATTTCTGATGCTGCTGTACGTGACTTACATCCAAGAGACAGATGCTATTATTATGCCCCCATTTAACAGATGGGGAAGTCAAGGTCCAGAAAGATTAACTTGCCCTACCTACTTGGTAAGGGGCAGGTAAGCACTGAATCCAGGCAGTGTGGTTCCCAAATCAGAACTCTCCAGCAACACAGATGTTATGGAGTAGAAGTGGGAGCAAAAAGCATGCTCTGGTTCTAGTTTAAGCACTGCCTCTAGCTATATGACTTTAGGGAAAGTCATTTCAGTTCCCTAGCCTCAATCCTATCAATAATTAAAAAAAAAAAAAAAAAGTAGATGACACAAGGTTCTCCCACTGCTCCAACATTCAGTGATTCTCCATGGAGCACATACGGCCAGAAGACCGGATTAGCCTATGCAACTAATATATGTACGCTGAGGGTATGTATTATGCTCCACTCCCATCCCCAGAGATTTATGCGCCCAGAGGTACTTTTATGCCTTCCTTTCCTTACCCTCCCTGAAAATGGTGGGTGATGGCAATGACAACGGAACTGTTATGAGAGGTGCTTCTGGAGTTGGTCAAAGGAGAAGAGGAGGGGAAAAGCATGGTGACAGATGGAAAACCTGCTTCGTGCTTACTAACATGATCTTGCCTAAGTTAATTATCTTCTCTGAGACTCAGCTTCTACATCTGCTGTGGTTAAAAGTAGCTACACAAAGGGGTTTTGTGGGGATTCAGTAAAATATATAAAGAACAAGGTCAGCACCTAGCACACAGTTAAGTTTTAGTTCCAATTCCTTTTTCTGTTGTTCTGCCGTCCCCCAACAAGTAGCATGCGGAATCCAGAGTTGTAGTGGCCACAGGGATGCCATGTAACTTCATGTCCCCTTCTATCACCCCAAACTTTTATGTTCCAAGATAGCTCTGGATCTAGGTGAAAGGCAGTTACATCACTTTTTGTGGACATCTTGGGGTATCTGCCTAGTTCAGGGGGGACCCGGCGAAGGTGCTTAATAGGTACAAACTTCCAGTTATAGGATAAATTAATGTTAGGAATATAACATATAGCAGGCTGAGTATATTTAACAATACTGTATTGTGTATTTAGAAGTAGCTGAGATAACAGACCTTTAAATATCTCATGGCAAGGAAAAAAGTTGTAACTATCTGAAGTGATGGACTTTAATTATATTGTGATAATAATTTTGCAATATATACATATATTAAATCATATTTTATAAAGCTTAAACTTCTATAATGTTATGTCAACTATATCTCAATAAATAGAATAAATAATGGCAAAAAAGGGTCATAGGGCCAGCCCAGATTCAATGTGGGCCTGTATAAGGTCACAAATACTAGGAGATATGGTTCATTGTGGGCCATCTATGGACACTAGTTATTGCAACTTGACAATGAGTATTCTTCTAGTAATTTCTATTTGCATTCCTTTGAATAAAACAGAGTCAGATTCTGCTGCTTATAACAAAAAATCTCAATTAATATATCCCTAATCAACCTTAAATATAAAAGGGTAGAATCAGCAGAAAAGTATGAGAGAGGTTAACAGAAGTCAGTTATAAAAAAATCAGCTGTCTGGGGCACCTGGGTAGCTCAGTGAGTTAAGCCTCTGCCTTCGGCTCAGGTCATGATCCCAGGGTCCTGGGATCGAGCCCTGCAACGGGCTCTCTGCTCAGCCAGGAGCCTGCTTCCCTCTCTCTCTCTGCCTGCCTCTCTTCCTGCTTGTGATCTCTGTCTGTCAAATAAAAAAAAAAAAAATTAAAAAAATCAGCTGTCTGTTTCTGTGTGTGCATGCATGCAACCAGTGCACATGCTCATCTTCAAAGACCTCAACATCTTGGACAAAATCAAATTTTATTAGTTTTTTAAGACCTATCCTTTCATTTACCAACATGTCTATATATATTGCTAGGATATAATCTTTTTTAAAAATCCATGATATCACTATCAAACTGAAAAATTAGTAATTCCTTAATATCAGGTCAACATTCAGGTTTCCCTGATTATCTAATAAACAAACTGAGGGCTGCTGCAGGGGAGTGGGGTGGGAGGGATGGGGTGGCTGGGTTATGGACACTGGGGAGGGTATGTGCTATGGTGAGTGCTGTGAATTGTGTAAGCCTGATGATTCACAGACCTGTATCCCTGAAGCAAATAATACATTATATGTTAATAAAAAAATTTCTTTAAAGGACTTTAATTTTACATTTTAAAACTTTTGATAGCTAAGAATAAGGTGGCTAAGAAGTTCCAGATCATATAATACACTCATAAATTAGATAGGAAATCAAAATATTTTTTAGGGGAGTGGGTCCCTAAAGGGGGCAGAGTCCATGAACTCAAGGAAGAAATACAAGAGATGCATGTAAGCCTAAGAACCTGCCTTTCTCTACCTGTTGCACTCCTACTCATTTTTTCTGGTCAGCTCAAACTTGACCTCTTCTCTTACCCTAACTCCATCCCTTCCACTAGGCAGACTTACTTGCTTCTGGCTTCTCATAGCTCATTGCTGCAATTTCCCAGATATCATTCACTCTTGTAGATGGGAGCTTTTTGTTGCATGGGGCAAACAGAATTTTATGATGTCCCCTAATGAGCTCCTTACATGATTCCCTCCCATTTTGTGTGAGCAGGACCTGTGACTGTGAGGAGATATTACCCTCGCGACTATGTAACACTATCTGGCAAAAAGGATTTTACAGATGTCCAAATGGGTTAACCTTAAAATGTATGATTACCCTTTCTTTGGCTGGACTGACCTACCTGAGAGGACAACTTTGCAAAGAGAGAAGGCTCTTCAAAAGACACAAAATGTGAGAGGGACTTGAGGCAAGGGAGATTGCTAGCCTGGCGATGGAGGGGGCCACATGGCAAGGAATGCAAGCAGCCTTCAGGATCTGAGACCAACTCCTGACTGGAGGAACTTTAGTCCTATGACCTCAGGGAAATGGATTCTGTCATAAGCACACAAGCTTGGAGTAAAATCCCAGCTCCAGGTGAGAATGAAACCCACCTGAACCCATGAAATTAGCCCAGAGAACCCATCTGTGCTATACCAAGACTTCTGACCTGCAGCACTGTAAGCTAATGAGAGGGTACTGTTCTAAGCTGCTAAATTTGTGATTTGTTATATAGCAATTGATACTGATATGTTATACATCTCTCTTCTCCACTGAATTGTGATCTCTTGGAAGGCAGGATCCATGTCTTAATCATTAATATAGGCCCCTCTGAGAAAAGTGTCTGACTTGGAGCAGTGGTCTAATAAATGTTTACTGAACAAAATTATAAATTAATCAGAAGTGTGGCATTCTGCAGCACTGTATAGGCAATTAGAAACGAGGATGCACTGTACTGAATTTACTTCATTAGGTGTCCTGCAAATGCCCACTAGGTGCTTAGCGCCATGTCAAAGTCAAATTCCTCTCAGGTAACATCACTGATTCTCATGGTCTTCCAGGGAGCCTTGTTATGTAATACTGAGTTTTGAAACAATACGGATGCAGACATAATTAATCATGGTTATCATAACAATAGAGGTAAGAACTGATGGGGAGGTGAAAATAAGAGGTAGGAAAAGTTTCAAAACTTATTTTGAGGAATAGCTTTATTATACTGCCCTGAAAGAACTTCTGATTGATGCCCCTCTTGATTACAACTCAGGGCAATGCATTTATCTCTGAGTTTTGGTTTCCTAATAAAGAAGTGGGATTATATCATGTCCATGCCCAGCCATGAGATTCTATGTAGTCTATGAATTTAGTGTGTTCTTTCCATCCCTGCTCACTGTGTGAGGAGACATCCACTCAAGAAAGGGCCAGGACACAACCATCTACAGATTAATTGCATTATTTTTTGCCCATGGGTCAAAGGTGCATCTCAGAAGCCTCAAGAAACAAGAAGAAAATCGGCTCGTCTTTTTAAAAATCTCCCAACATCTTAGCACAAGTGTTTTAAAACAAAACAAAACAAAACAAAACAGCAACTATACTTTTTTACTCTGAAAAAGTTGAGGCATTATAGTGTAACTGGAAGAATTCCAGTCTGAAAGTCCTGACATTTGACTATCTGGGCAGCAACAGAGCATGCAGTCAAAATGAGAAGACAATGACATGATGCTTCAACTATGCTTTAAAGTCCCCCGTGCCACCCACGGTGGCAGAGTGTGGGCAGGGGAGCTCGCATGGTGTAAGAAAGAGTCTCTCAAGTGTGGATGAAGACCCTAAAAGTGAGCAATATCCAGAAGCTTCCAATTGGTCTGTTGTAATCCAAAAAAATAAAATGCATTGGTAATTTTGGTCCCCTCTACAAATGGAAAAATCCTCATAGAAAGGGACTTTTCATTCATTTAGCGCACCCACTATATGCTGGGTACTGGTCTACAGGATAAGGATATAGCCGTGAACCCACCTGTGGAGCCCACAATTTTAAGTATATTAAGTAGTGGTGCTTGTGGCCGGGGAATTCAGTTTTACCAATGTCCACTATGTGCCAAGCATGGGGTGCAGAGGTAGCTTCCCTTTTTTTTTTTTTTTGAAGATTTATATACACACGAGAGAGAGAAACAGCATGCGCGTGCACACACACTCAAGTGGGGGGAGGGGCAGAGGTGGAGACTCTCCAGCAGACCCGTCTTTGAGCATAAGTGAGTCCAATGCGGGACTTGATTCCATGACCCTGAGACCATGACCTGAGACGAAAGCAAGGGACACCAAATGAGATGAACTACCCAGCAGCCCCTAGGGGTGAATTCTTAGTAAAACTGATGAACTCTTGAGTTTAATAGTGGCTTACTTTCATGGGCCCCTTCTGAAGTATAGGTCTCTTCGTCAGAAACCTGGGGCTCATCTAGGTGTTTGGCATGCTGCCCCAGATAGGGACATCAAGGAGAAGGTTCTGATTAAGACGCCTCTCCACTCCCTGTGTAGCGCTCTCCAGACTAAGGCAGCACCAGGAGCACCTTGTGTTCTGCAGTCTCCCTTCCCCTGCCCAGTACCACTAACAGGATGCTGGACCTGGCTGAGCTGGACTAGCTTCTGGGGCAATGGTCCAGTGACATCAAAGATCTGAAGACTCTAAGGGTTTTTCCTAGGACAGCAGGCACCTCCAGAGCAAGAAATTGTTGCAGCTGTGGCATGACCAACAAATTTCCATGCTGAAAGAAACTCGTCTAAACCATCAATAATGAAAAACATATTTCTATCTACTATGCAAGAAGACTAAATCTATCTTTCTCTCTACATGAAATTGTATTGTAAAATTTTTACCATGTAAAGAAGGATCAAAGAGTATAAAGCCAAAAAAGTAAGGAGATTTATTATATAGGTGGGTCAAGCAGTGAAGGTGTAATAGTAACAATTATCATTAATTAACACTAGTAATAATAATACTATTTTTCTGGATGCCTGAGAAAATCTGTAATACATTATGGTTTCTTTTTTTCATTTGAAATACTTTTTTTTTTTTTTTTTAAGATTTTATTTATTTGACAGAGGGAGAGACAGAGAGTGAACACAGCCAGGGGCCGAAGGAAAGGGAGAATCAGGCTCCCCGCAGAGCAAGGAGCCCCATGTGGGGCTTGATCCCAGGACCCCGGGATCATGACTTGAGCCAAAGGCAGATGTTCAACAACTGAGCCACCCAGGTGCCCCTGAAATAGATACGTATTTTTGAACCTAATTTCATAGTCTCTTTCATAAATAGGGATCCATATTTGACAAGCTTCAGGACTCCTAAGAATCTGGATCTAGCCTGACAGCTCCTTTTCCTAAAGAAGTGAATAGGAGGAAGGGCATAAAAAAAAAATCACTAATATCATGAGAAATGTGGGAATTGTCCCACTGCTCTTCTTTACTCCATTAAATCCTTGCTTCTCATACTTGGGTCTTGAATATATTCAAAAAGCTTAGAAGATGCAAACATCAGTAAGGATGGTTTAAAGTATCTAAATACAAAAGACCTGCCTGAACTGACCTCAGAGCAAAAGCATGGCTCCAACTCTTTCTACTCTGGAAAAAGGCACATTTGGGTAGATGGGTTTTTGGAAGGTAACTGCCTTAGAAATGCAGAGTTCCAGAAAATGGAAAGTGTGTACCACTTCTTGAGTACATTTCTTTTACAATTAGTTATTAATACAGAGGCTCTTACTCTAGGTGTCTTTGTAAGGACACATCCACCACTATTTTCCATCTATTCAGGAGGGAATAGCAAGGCTGAGAGCCAAGGAATGGAAAGGAAATGATTGCCCATTTTGCAGCAACAAAACCAAAGGATTCTTGATTTATCAGTACATTTGGCACACTCTTTTTTGGGAGGGGGGTGGAGGGGTGATCGGGAGTTGGAAATAGAGGGTTGTAAATTTTCTAAAATTCTAAACGCAAGCCCTTAAAGTAGGCCAATTGGTCAGCTGCGAGCTTGGCAGGCATGAGGAAGCATGTGTGCTGGGGCAGCTTCAGAACACAATGTTCTGGTTCACTCTGAGAGCAAAGGAAAGTGGAAGAAGGGCTCAGCCCAGGACAGACAGCCCACAGCACAGACGTGCAAGAGGCCAAGAGACAGAGCCAACACTAAGGAATAAATGCAACTTGCTTACCCTGCTGGCCGCAGAATTCAGAGAGAGAGAGAGAGAGAAAAGGAAAGATAGAGAAGGAAAGAAAAAACTATTAAAGCCCCCAAGAGAGGTGCTGTGGTTCTGATGTTTACTTGAACTCAATTCTGGAAAATCTGGAGCTGTTGTGTGATTAATGATAAAGAGTAATCACTGAATGTTTTATATAACGGTCATGATGAAATTCTGCAAGAGTGCTTGGAAATCATGCTGAGCGTATAAACTTTGAGACATAAAGATGTGTGGCATGAAGAGAAAAAGGA
The DNA here is from genome assembly GCF_002288905.1 of Enhydra lutris kenyoni. Taxonomy (NCBI): domain Eukaryota; kingdom Metazoa; phylum Chordata; class Mammalia; order Carnivora; family Mustelidae; genus Enhydra; species Enhydra lutris. The sequence continues at coordinate 16,426,466 of NW_019154124.1, read as the reverse complement.
TATTAAAAAAAAAGACCTTCTAGGGGCTTTTTCTGAACCTATATTTACATTTCATACGGTCTCAATGATTACTTAGCTGACAATGAATAAAAGAGTCATCTATCATATATATAAAAATAACTTAAAATATTTGCCGTCTTTGAGTATTCAGGCTTCTCAGGTATTTTCAAATGATTTAAGAAAGTAAACTTAATACTTAAAATTCAAGTAAGGTGAAATAATATTAAAAGCTCAAGAAAAACAAGGAACCAATAATAAATTACATTTTAATTCAAGAAGCATTTTGCTGATGGGTACTGACTGCCCATAGTCTTGAGAGTTTTCTTTTTATTCAAACACTTTTGAATCGTGCTAAGGTTTTATTCCATTAGATGGAATCATTTACAACTGGTAACATTAAATGAGTAAGCTCGCATATGTTTTTCTTCAAATATCTGGTACTGTCAGAAGTTTGAAAGGACAGAGATTAAGCTTAGTAATAATTGCTTAACTCCAAATGTACACTATCATTTAAAATTTTTAAGTTGAAAATAATTTTTTACAGAATGTCTCTATACTTGACTTATTGCACAAAAGAATTCAAGTATATATGAAAAAATGGTTTTTACTACTCCTCCACATAGCACCAAAAAAAAAAAAAAAAAAAAAAAAAAAAGGCACCTTATTCATCAGTGTAAAAAACCAGAGACCATAGTGGCCAGAAGACTCAGCTGGTCTTTGTAAAGGAGTTTATAGCTTTCAGCTGAAAACTGTAAGTGAGAATTCTCATTCTCAGCTGCTGGCTCCCTGTGAGCCACCCGTGGCCTCTGGCCCCATTTCCATGGAGACCAAGGTGGGAAGGGTAAAAATAAGTGAAGGGGGAAACTTTTAAGGAAGTATTTCCAAATCCCTACTCCTCCAATACTTAATGAGTGTCCAAGTTAAAACTGACCACACGTTAGTTACTGAAATTCACATTTACTTCTTCTAGGTTAAGTGACTGAAAGTTACATATATGATTTTAAAGGTATGTTTGCATGAAAAAAAGCAAACACCTGCCCTATTTGGTACTATGTAAGCACAAAACTAAAGCTTGGAAAGAAGGTAAAATGCCTGCTGCCATCCAACAGTAGATAGAATCCTACATGTTTCAGGGTCTTACTACCATTCTAAAAAATCCTGCCAGCTTTTTATTGGCTGAGAGCTGTGAATATTATGTGTCAGGATGCTGCAGACCTCTGTCATAGGAGTGGGAGTGTGGGTGGGTGTTAACCCAAATAGCAAAAGGTTGGGATCTTCACCAGGGGAAGTGAGGAGGAAAAAAAAAAAAAAACCAAACCCCCCAAAACAAAACACGTTGGTCTTCCTCACGTGTATCAATTACTCTGTTGCCTTGCTGTAGGCTTTTGTTTCTAACCATAGTCCTGAGGTTAATAAAAATAAATAGGATGCTCAAACACAGCTATCGCAAGAACCATCGGTTTACAGCTACTAGTGGCCATTTATTGAGTCATTACTGCATACCTGCGACTATCTGATGTATTTGCTTAATGATCATCTCTTAGGAAAAACTTTTCATTAGGGAAAACTTTAAACATACACAAAAGAGAACAGTCTGATGAGCCCAAGTGTTTATCACTCAGCTATAGCAGTGATCAACTCAAGGTCACTCTTGTTTTATCCACACCGCTACACATTCCTCTGTTACTTTGAAGCAAATCTCAGGTATTTTTATTTTTGACTATTTTAGTATGTATTTATAAAATATAAGGACTCCTTAAAAATAAACAATACCACTATCACACCCAACACTAACAATATCACACCTAAAAAACAAATAATTTCCCAATAACAAATATTAAGTCCGAGAACTTGAGTTGATTATTACTGCCATACTATTATTATTCATTGTTCATATTTTACAATTACAGAAAGTGAGGGTGAGAGTAGTTTAAAATCCTGCACAGTACCACACAGAAGGTAAATAGGAGAACTTAAAGGTTAAGGAAAAGGATCACGACAGAGCCCAGGTTGAAGGTTACAAGGCATAAATACAGTAAGGATACTAACAGTTTTTGTGTTAAAGCCAAATTTTGTTCTGCCTGCTTATCTAAACTTACTTAACCCTCCTCACAACCCAGCAAAGTAGGTGCCATTCCCTACATTTTACAGACAAAGCCACAGCACTAGTCCAGGGTGCATCCAGTCAGAAGACATTCATTGCCTTCTTCATTTCCTGTCTTTTAGCTTTATAAAACATTTTATTCATTTGTTTTTAATTCCAATATAGTGTATATTATATTCATGTACACAATATACTGACTCAATAATTCTATACACTATTCAGTGCTCATCAGGATAAGTGTACTGTTAATCTCCTTCACCTATCTTACCCTGCCCCCCTCAAACCCACCTCTTCTCTGGTAACCATCAGTTTGTCGTCTAGAGTTAAGAGTCTGTTTCTTGATTTTTCTCCCTTTTTCTTTGCTCATTTGTTTCTCATTTCCACAAAGGAGTGAAGTTGTATGGTATCTGTCTTTCTCTGACTTATTTCATAAGACATTATACTCTAGATATATCCATGTCGCTGCAAATGACAAGGTTTCATTGTTTTTATGGATGAGTACAATCCCGTTGTTTGTGTGTATACAGTTATATGTAATTGTGTGTGTGTGTGTGTATGTATATATATATATTTATTTTATTTATTTTCCACTATATATCCACTCATCAATCAATGGACACTTGGGCTGCCTCCATATCTTGCCTATTGCGAATAATGCTGCTGTAAACAGAGGGGAGCATTATCTTTTCATATTAGTGTTTTCATATTCTTTGGGTAAATACCTGATAGCAGAATTACTGGATTATAGGGTGCTTCTATTTTTAGTTTCCTGAGGAACCTCCACACTGTTTTCCACTTTGCATTCCTACCAACGGAGCATGAGGGTTGGTTTTTCTCCACGTCCTCGCCTACACTTGCTGTTTCCTGTGTTATATAGACATTCTGACAAGTAGGGGTCATATCTTATTATGGTTTTGATTTGGATTTCCCTGATGATCAATGATACTGAGCATCTTTTCATGTGTTCATTGGCCATCTATCTTCCTCGGAGAAGTGCGTGTTCATGTGTGCTGTCCATTCTTAGATTATTTGCTTTTTTGGTAATGAGTTCTGTAAGTTCTTTATATATATTGGATACTAACCCTTTGTCGGATAACATTATTTACAAATACCTTCTCCCATTCAGTAGGTAGTCCCCTGGTTTTGTTGACAGTTTCCTTTGCTGTGCAATAGCTTTTTATTTTGAGATAGTACCAATAGTTTATTTTTGCTTTTGTTTTTCTTGCCTCAGGAGACATATCTAGAAAAGTGTAGCTATGGTCAATGACAGAGAAATTACTGCCTGTGTACTCTTCTAGGATTTTCATAGTTTTAGGTGTCACATTTAGCTCTTTCATCCATTTTGGATTTTTGTGTATGTTATATCAGAAAGTGGTCCAGTTTCATTCTTTTGCATGTTGCTGTCTGGCTTCCCCCACACCATTTGTTGAAGAGACTATCTTTTTCCAATTGCATAACCTTGCCTCCTTTGTCAAAGACTAATTTCCCATCCCATCACAGATTTATTTCTGGGCTCTCTATTCTGTTCCATTGATCTATGGGTCTCTCTTTTTTTTTTTTTTTTGCTAGTACCATACTGTTTTGATTACTATAGTTTTGTAGGATATCTTGAAATCTCAGATTATGGTAAATCCAGTTTGTTTATTTTTCAAGATTCCTTTGGCTATTTAGGATCTTTTGTGGTTCCATACAAATGTTAGGATTGTTTTATTTCTGTGAAAAATCCTGTGGTATTTTGATAGATTGCATTTTATCTGCAGATGGCTTTGGGTAATATGGATGTTTTGACAGTATTTGTTCTTCCAATCCATGAGCATGAAGTCTTTTCAATTTTAAGTGTCATCTTCAATTTCTTTCATGAATGTTTTATAGTTTTCATGGTAAGGGTCTTTCACCTCCTTGGTTAAGTTTATTCCTAGGTATTTTACTGTTTTGGGTGAACTATAAATGGAACTTTCTTAATTTCTCTTTTTGCTACTTCATTATTAGTGTATATAAACAGTAGATTTCTATATATTGATTTTATATTCTGTGGTCTCACTAAATGCATTTATCAACTCTAGTAGTTTTTGGTAGAGTTTTTAGGGATTTCTATATAAGTATCCTGTCATCTGCAAAGTTTTACTTCTTCTTGCCTTTTATGTCTTGTTGGATTGCTATGGCTAGGACTTCTAGTCATATGTTGAATAAAAGTGGTGAGAGAAGAAATATGTGTCTTATTCCTGATCTTAGGGGGAAAGCTTATAGTTTCTCAGCATTAAGTATAATATTATTTATGGATTTTCCTACATGGCTTTTCTTACAGCTGAGGTATGTTCCCTCTAAACCTACTTTGTTGAGGGTTTTGTTTTTTTTTTTTTTTTATCATGAATGGATGTTATACTTTGTTGAATGCTTTTTCTGCATCTATTGAAATGATCACAGGTTTTTTTTTTTTTTATCATTTTTCTTGTTGTATATCACTCTGTCTTTTTAACCTATCTTTAGATCAATCTTTAGGTCAAATAAATGTGAATCTATTTATTCACATAAATAGATTCATAGCTCAAAACTCAAAAGGTTCAAAATGATATGCATGGAAAAATCTCTATCACCTCTGTCCAACTCCCATCCAGAGACAACTGATATTTTTGGTTTCCTGACAGTCCTTCCATAGAGATCTTATGCACAAACAAGCAAATGCATATCCTTTCTCTATTTTTACATGGAGGGCAGCATACCATATACACTCTCTCCACTTACGGGTTTTCAGGTAGTATGTTTTGGAGCTTTAATATTGTCTTTTATACAGAGCTCACACTATGCCATCCTGCCCATTCACATTGAGAAATAAATCCAGGTCTGAGTTTCTAACTCTCAAAATATTAACGTCCATGTAAATATTTATGAGACTGACGCGCTGCCTACTGCGCTAAGAGGGCGGCTTCCATGTAAATATTTAATATTGACTCAGAACTTGTATGTTTCACTCCTTCATATTTTGAGGCTGTTTAAGCATCCTTTAAAATTAATTCATTCTGGGGACACCTGGGTGGCTTAGTCGGTTAAGTGTCTGCCTTTGGCTCAGGTCATGATCCCAGGGTCCTGGGATCAAGTCCCGCATCGGACGCCTTGCTCAGTGGAGAGGCTGGTTCTCCCTCTGCTTGCTGCTCCCCTTGCTTGTGTGCACTCTCTCTCTCTTTCTCTCTGACAAATAAATAAACAAAATTTTTTAAAAATTAATTCTTTCTGTTACCTTTAGGCAAGGCCCTAAAACTTACTTTAAGCAAAGAACTTTGGATTGTGTTGCCTGAGATACTGGCAGTATCACTTAAAAATAACCCAATGCTATAATTAACTAGCTTTTAAATGTTCTTCATTTCTTTCATTTTGTTGTCTCTATTTAAAAATGTTCTCAAAGAAGATGGAAAATGGCTTGCAGTAATGGCACTATCAAATAATATAATGAAATAACAAAAATAAAGATGGGAAAAATAATTTAAAACGTGTCCTTGGAGAATTTCTAACCATGGGTTTCAGGCCATAAATACCCATGTCTATAAAATGTTTACAAAGATCCCAAATTGATACTGTCCCCAGATGCATGGCAGAAGTAAACACAGATCTTCTTTAAACACAGCTTTCAAAGGAATTCCTATATGACAAGTTCCAAGGAACCTCAACCATCATCATCCCCTGATCCCCCACCACACAATGAAACAGACATGGACAAACAAGACACCATGAGTAAGAGTCAGCAAAACAACACAACACACAAACAATCCTGCAAAGACAGGAGATTTAGGCATTATCAGATACAAATAAAGTTAAAGTAAAAAAGACATGAAAATATAAAAGAGGAGTCTAGAAATAATGAGCATGGGGTGAGATGATCCAATGCAATCAGACTGACAGAAAATAGAAAACTTTATCACATTTTAAATTGCATGAAAACTGGAGAATTGAATTCATTTCTCCATGAAAAGACCAATTCTTAGATTCAGGCATGTGAACAAATCCCAGTCAAATTAAACAGAAATCTACATTTAACCACATTGTAGAGAAACGGTGAAAGTTATAAAAATAAATATATAAGCTTGAGCGAAGACAGGTCTAGAATAAAAGAGCAATTAGCTGACCTCTCAACAGCTACATGGAAATGAGAAACACTGGAATATTAGTTGCATATATCCCAACAATGTAGCTTCAAAATGCATCACATAAATATAGATAGAACTACAAAGAGAAGCTAGCAAATCTATTATCACACTAGATCTGTGGTCCTTGACCTTGAGTATGCCTCAGAATTACTTGGTGGGCATGTTAAAATGCAGATTTCTGGGCCCACCCTTTCAGTTTCTGATTAAGTAGGTGTGGGGTGGGGCCCGAGAATTTTTATTTCTAGTCGGTTTCCAAGTGCTGCTGATGCTACCAGTTCAGGGACTCCAGTACACTACTGCCCTAGAGAAGTCTTACATATAAACACCAAGAGACAAGTATGTAGAAGTTGATAGCAGCATTGGCTCTTACTGAAAATTACTGACAACCTGCTTTCTTAATCAGCAACAGAAACTATAAATAACTCATTTATAGTTCTACTGAGTTCTACTACTTTCAACATTTTTCAGGCTTTTCTGGTTTTAACTTCCGTTTTTTTTGGAGTAACAGATCTATAAAGCTCAATCTTGATCTAGACAGGATTTTCTCTACTAAAATGTGGCTCTTTTATAACTACCACCTGCAGACTCAAGCACACACAAGCACTTTCCCGCTCATTTCCCCCCCAACATAAATCTTCAACAATTTTTGGCTTAATCAATGGACAGTGTTTAATTATTATGGCCATGTGAACAGTGTTCTTCCCTAAGTCCTGTGGCAGAATGTGAACACATTTCTTTTCTTGCATAGCTTTTAAATTTTTAAATACGTTGAGACAACTGAATACTGTTCAGTGATGAAAAAGAATGAAGTATGGCTACATGTAAGACATAGCTAATTCTCAAAAACAATGAGTAAAGGAAGAATATGTAAGAAAAATACATAGAGTAGGATCTCATTTACATAAAGCTCAAGTCAAAAAATTCAAACCATTGTACAGGGATATATCCAGTTATAATAAAACCATAATGCAAGAAAATGGATAACCCAGTAACAGACCTGGCAATTTCCCCTGTGGTGTGGGGGCAGGGGGATGAAATCATGGAGAGTAATGTTCTATTTCTTAAACTGCAAGTTGAGTTGTTGTATGCTTATTTTATTCTAAGTGGTATAGCTACCCGATGTGTACTTTCTGTATCTAAGGTACATTTTGTAATAAAAAAATAAAAAGTAATGAAACCAGATAGTATATAAGAAGGATCAAATCATTATCAACTAAAGTGATCAGGAGTAGATTCTACAAAGAGTGAAGATCTGAATGATTACCGGAAGCATGAAAGACAAAGACTTAGAGGAGTAGGGGTATTTTAACTTCGGTAGGATTATATTATCCAGTGATCAGAAGTAGATCAGTCTGGCCAAAGAGAATGGTCATGAGGGGTGTAGCCGGCAAATCAGGTTGGAAAAGGAAGTTAAGTCAAATTCTTAGTCCAATTAAGTACATAAAGTCAGAATTTTAAGAAAACAGGACAAACCGCAGATAGACTTTGATGGGAGGAAATAAAGGAAAATATGGGCTGTGATATTCTTAGGCACAACTCTTGCTATAGATCAGAACTACCTACCTACATACATACATATTGATTATCAATATAATTTGAGATGTATGTAATTTTGATAACACTGTAAGGTTTAAAATGAAAAATAACAGTTACTTTCTCTTAACTCTGCCTAATCCTGAGTTCTACTACTTTCAACATTTTTCAGGCTTTTCTGGTTTTAACTTCCGTTTTTTGGAGTAACAGATCTATAAAGCTCAATCTTGATCTAGACAGGATTTTCTCTACTAAAATGTGGCTCTTTTATAACTACCACCTGCAGACTCAAGCACACACAAGCACTTTCCCGCTCATTTCCCCCCCAACATAAATCTTCAACAATTTTTGGCTTAATCAATGGACAGTGTTTAATTATTATGGCCATGTGAACAGTGTTCTTCCCTAAGTCCTGTGGCAGAATGTGAACACATTTCTTTTCTTGCATAGCTTTTAAATTTTCTAGGTATTAACTGCCTTTTTAACATTTGAATAGTTTCGACTTACCTATCAACAATTTATACCCAGATTCTCCATTTAGGTCTCTAGAATACCCCTCAATATGGTGAAATTCGATGGGTAATTTGTATGTTCCATTTCTCCCCTTTGGAGGCATCCCTCTTGGACTACTCTATATTCTTGCTTCTATCTAGCCTACTAAAGAGTTGCTATCTGAGAATTCACTTAGTAACATTCTAGAAATTCCTACCAATTTCTTCTCTTGTGGGATACCATCTTCCTTTCCTCCTGAGTACATAGGGCGGGGCTTGTCAAATGGCAGACCATGTAGTTTTGGGGGGAAACTCAACGGGAGTTATGTGTAAGTCCTACTGGTTTTCTCAGAAACATTCATCAGGTGTCTGATAGTAAGAGACTGGGGATAAGACTGGCAGCCAGAGAGTTTTGACTGTAACGGCTGTGCCAGGGACAAGCTTTGGGGAAGGGAGCAGGTTTGGTTTTCAATATGAAGAAACTACCTTAATCACTGTTTTCAATAGAGAACCTTGCTTTTGTCTTCAAATATTCCAGGGGTCTTAAAAAACAGCTCTCTCCTGTCTAAATGGATGAAGGTTGAAAGTCATCACCAGACCATAAAACTCTCAAGACTATACAGGATAGATCAATTAAATTTTATAGCTGACAAATATTTGATTGCCTAATCTGAGCAAAGCTTTGTTGGAAACTGAGTGAAAGCATGCTTCTTTTCCAAATTCCTTGGAACTGGAAGCTATCCTTTAAGGGGAAAAAAAAAACAGAATCAGAAAGTAGTGCTGACACATAAGGTCTTGAAATCCATTACTTGGAGAGGATCTAGACTAAATGTGAAAGTTATTTCAAAAGAGATATAGGAAAGTTCACAAATGTCAGCTCTATCAAGTGAAACTAAAATGTTTAGAAACGTTTCTAACTTCTGAGATTGTTGTAAGCAGAACAACTATAGTTTTCCACAGTTTTGCCAGCTGAGAGAAAAATATTCCTGGAATGCCATGTGCAGTTCTTGAGATCTACTCAGTTTTAGTTTGAAGAACTTTATCTGCTATTATGTTTGTCTATCAGAAAAAGTTTTTTTATAGTATTCAAGGAATAGTATAGGAACGATCCTCAAAGACCAGCACTTTTTTAAGTTAGTCTCTGAGTCTCTGGGGATTTCTAAGTTCAAAAAATGGTTTTAATAATTCTAAGACCTTACTGGTCTTTTTTATTGTGTTGATATTTACACCAATGTTATAATTCATGTTGGTGCTTTAGGAAGAACCGAGAACAGTAGTCCCAAATGACATTAGCAGATATTTTCTTTTTTTATCACCAGGTACTGACAGTGGGGGGGGGGGAGGTTTACTTATAAGAATGTCTTTGATGAAACAACTAGCAAAATGATTACTCTTATTAAATCTCAACCATTAAGTAAACTTTAAAATATATCCTGTGTGACAAAAGAGGAAGTGAACATAAAACTCTCTTGCGGCATACTGAAGTAGGATGGTTGTTTTGAGGAAAAGTGCCCAATTGTATGGGTTGCAAACCAAATAGCCATTTTTCACAGAACACTTTTTCATTTAAAGGAACGGCTGACAAATTATTGTTTTCATACTTGAGTATTTGTCAGACATTTTCCCAAAAATTAATGAAGTGAGTCTGTCAACTTCAAGGGACACAATTGGCAGTATTTGTTGCCAATGACAAAATTCAAACTTTCAAGTAGAAATCAGAACTGTAGAAAACACTGTTAGCTTGACAACATCCTAATACTTAAAGATACTGCCTTTGAGAGTGGTGGTTATGTTAATCATTGACTTTTTATATCAAAACAATAAAACTGATAATAAAATGTGTCAAATTTGTAGAAGAACCATATAACTCAGACAATCAGTATTTTCCAAATGACCTGATGCATGGATAAAAGACCCATACAAAATGGAAGGTAGACAAAAATAATTTAAACATTACAAAGTTACCTTTAAGAAACTACTCCTTGGTGAGTCTGGGGACATATGAAAGAAAAATATCCAGAAAGACTTGAAAAGACTATTAAAATACTACTACATTTTCCCATCGTATCTGTGTAGAATTTTCCTTATATAGTTCAACCAAGACAACACACACCAACAGGACACAGAAATAGAACAATGTAACAATGCTACTTTAATTTTTTTGGGAAAAACACAGTTAATATCCATAAAATATACTATTTATATAAACATGCAATGAGTTGATTATTGTTTTTCAATGAATACATGTTTTTTTCCTCATGCAGTAAATATCAATAAATTATGCTCAACATAAACAAAAGCTCAAGGAATTCCTCAATAATTTTCGAGAGGGACCCTGAGACTCAAAAGTATGGGAATTAAACAAACCTTAACTGATCTTTCTGTTCAGCTCAATCTTAAATTGAGATGGAGAAAACAGATTTGGAAGTGATGACGCAGCATTTTAAAAAATTTGGCAAAACAATGGTTCCAACGGAGTGTGATATTGACCACCCTCTCCTCCAGGGACACTTGAAATGTCTGTACACATTTTTGCCTGTCACACTGGGAGAGTGCAAGTGTGGGAAGGGTGGGTAGGTGGGAGAAGTTGTTACTGGCATCTAGTGTATAGAGCCAAGGGATGTTGCTAAACATATTACAATGCTCAATACAGCTCCCACGGTAAATAATTATCAAGCAAAAATGGTAGTAGCACTGAGGCTGAGAAACATTAGAGCAAAGTACAGTAGATAAATATAAAAACTGCCTGTCAAAACAAGAGTGATGCTAAATCACTCAAGCATGCGCATCCAAAACAACACATTTACCCATCAAGTTACATACAGATTAGGAAAAGATAGCAGGTCCAAGCCATGAAACTGTCTTCTGATTTACCAGGGAGATCAGTCTTTTATTTTCTAAAGGCAAATAAAGGGCTAATGGTTGCACTTTGGTCTATCATTAAAACTCTAATAAATTCTTAAAAGTTCAGTCTATCCCACATTCAACATGTAACTCAAATCTGGCAATGTATATCTGTATTTCTGAATACATAGCAAAAGTGAGGTCCATAAGCTTTAATGTTAATTAAAAAGACAGTAATTAACAACTTGTTCTCTGACTCAAGGCAACATTCTCTGGTTCCCCAACTCTTCATAAATACAAGACTTAAAGAATCAGCAAGACATCTATTAAAAAACAACAAAAACAAGAGAGTAATACTATACTGTTTAGTACTAAGGGAGCTAGTTAGTAATTGTTGGGCCAAACAATGCCATCATTTTGGTAGGTAGGAATTAAAATCAACTCCTAGAATCTCATAGTAGATAGGATCCTCCTATCAGCCCACACTAGTCATACCTAGCATTGTGGGTTGAACTGTGGGCTCTCCCCAAACCCCTAACCCTTGGTTGAAGTCCTAAACCTCTGTACCTGTGAATGTGACCTTATATGGAAATTGGGTCTTTGTAGATGTAACCAAAGGAGTCATCCTGGATTAGCGTGGGCCCTAAACTCAATGACTGACATCCTCTAAGGAGAGGATGATTTGCAGTACCATGCAGAAGGAAGAAGTCCACATGAAGACAGAAGCAGAGATTAGGGTGACACAGCTACAAGGCAAGGGTTAGGATTAGGATTTGTGACAAGCACCATAAACCATGAAGAGGCAAGATAAGATTCTTCCCTGGAGCCTTCAGAGAGAGCATGACCCTGCTGCCATCTTGATTTCTGACTTGTGGAACTGTGAGAAAATAAAATTCTCTTATTTAATCCACTAAGTCTGTGGTACTTTGTTACAGCAGCTTAAGGAAACTAAAATATCTAACAGTCTATACCAGAGTCTCTTCTTCTTACCTTGCTAATTGTTTTCTGGGATTAGCTGGAATAGGTCCAGTGATGGGACACTCAATAATGAACAGAATAGGCAGGTTCATTGCTGGATGGTTCTAAAAGCTATGAAGTTCTTCTTTACATAAAGAGAAGACAGACTATTCCACTTGGTTGCTTAAATTGCTTTCTTTTGGTCAACCATCCGTCTAGAATTCTGTCATCTCTAATGCTTATCATGATATACTTCGGCCAATGGGTCACTGAAAGTTCATCTCCTCCAAAGGCAGAAACCAAGATTACCAAAGACTAAGTCAAGGCCAAATTTAACTCATTATCTTCAGAACAGATAGTAACACAAATGTGTGAGCTTGCCCACCAAGCTCAGAGGAATCATTACCTCAAGTGAGAATGACTGGCATCACCTCCAGTCATTCAAATTAAGTTGTAAAAATGTTTGCAGGGGGAATTTGGCCCAATGGAGGGGGGGCCCAGTTTACACGACACGGATAAGTGACCTTTTAAACTTCACAAAATTAGTAAAGGAATGAGAGCAGAATCCAGTTTGTCAGGTACCAAACTTCTAGTGGTTTTTCTGTCTTCTGTGCACAGAACCTTTCCTGAGCACACTGCTGGACTACTCATCATTTACTCCATTGTACACTGTCCCTTGCAAGGGGAGATCTTAATAAGGTGTTTAATAAATGCTCATAAATTAGTTTACCTCTGTGCCATTGAGTGTCCTTCTTTCACAGCAATTGAAATTCTATTTATAATAAATTCACTCCGTATTCACGTGGGCGATGCATATATTTCAAAATGTTCAGCTGCAATTTGGATCTAATTAGTTGACACTTTGAGTACTGCCAAAAGTTTTTTCATTCAGGAGTGGATTGGCTGTTTCAACAACAAATCCTCAAAAACATCTGTAGAATAAAGCCAACTGACAAAAATATTTATGTTACAGTTTTCAGCTGTGACATAAGGGGACATTCCGTCTTATGTGCTTTGCATTTATTACAAGAGCTTTGTCCACAAAGATGCTCTGTGGGAAGGGCTTTCCTCATTATCATCTTGTCTTGTCCATCCTTTCTGTTGGTTCAAATTTACAGGGAGCTATAGATAGAAAATTCAATAGCCTAACTGCATACTTTGTTTTGTGTCTCAACAGCTCATTGTCTGTAGTGAAAAATTAAAAGCAAGGATGACAGCCGCATTGAAAATCACTTTTAATGCTGAAGAATGATGACAACAGAGCAGGTGGTGGCTAATTATGATGAAGATGTTAAAGAAGAAGGTGATGAAAATTCTAGCATCTAACAATTACGGAGCGCTTACAGTTGCACAGTTGCTGTACCAGACATGGCATCTCATGTGGTTCTCTCAACAACTCTGGGAAGGAAGTATGCATTATTCCCATTTTGAAGATGAGAAAACTGAGACTACAGAGATAAGGTTACTTTCCCAAGGTCTCAGAACTCCTAAGTTGTGAGGGAATAGCATTTGAAACCAGGTTTGACCTGCAAAGTCACAACTTTCCATGGACTTAGTGGTGTTTCTGGAGAAGAATGAGGGAAGAACAATGACACAAAATGAAAATCTGGCTTTCTACAGAAGGAGGAAGGGAGTATCCAAAGGACTGTGCCCTTCTAGGCAGGTGTCCTGTTGCAACACATAAGAAAACCCCAAGTGATTCTCTTGGCAACTTAGCAACCCCCCCATTTTTGTTTAATTCTCTAATAGTGTGCAGGTCTGATGCTACCCAAGCAATTGCTACAGTTGTTTATTCTGATAATTGCTAGCAAAGGGATGTACACCTATTTCTCCAGTCTGATACCACGGGCCCTTGACCCTAGCAGCCCTCCTCAAAGGTATCTGGGCTAGGGAGGCTAGGTTCTGATGCACAGTGTGCTATGTAAGAGCTCTAGAACCAGACTGTCTGGGTTCAGCAACCAGCACTGTGAATCACTACCTGTGTGATCTTGGGAAAGTTTTAAAATTTCTTCAGGATTCAGTTTCATTCCCTTAAAATAGGGAATACATCTGGGGCACCTGGCTGGCTAAGTCAGTGGAACATGCAACTCTTGATCTCAGGTCTGTGAGTTCGGGCCCCACGCTGGGTGAAAGATTACCTTAAAACAAACAAACAAACAAACAAACAAAAAAACTTTAGGGACACCTGGATGGCTCAGTTGGTTAAGCTGCTGCCTTCGGCTCAGGTCATGATCCCAGGGTCCTGGGATCGAGTCCCACATCGGGCTCCCTGCTCGGTAGGGAGCCTGCTTCTCTCTCCACCTCTGCTGCCACTCTGCCTGTTTGCACTCGCTCTCTCTCTTTCTTACAAATAAATAAATAAATAAAATCTTTAAAAAAATTTTTTAAAAACTTTAAAAAAAATAGGGAATACATCTAACACTTCACAACTCTGTGATTAAAACAATCCACATATGTAAAGCACTTGGAATAATGCTTGACGCACAGTAAGGGCCCAGTAAGTACTAGCCTTTGTCATCATTGTTACTGTCATCTCTTGGCCTCTTGTGAAAATCAGAGTTTGAATCTGCTATAGATTCTTTTTTACTACGGAAAAACAGTCCAAAGGTCTTCATTTATATCTCCAAACTCCCTTAGGGAAATTTTTTGTGTGTTTGTTAGAGAGGGAGTGGGGGAGGGGCAGAGGCAGAGGGAGAGAGAGAATCTTAATGCCTAGCGTGAAGCCCAGTGCAGTGTGTGATCTCATGACCCTGAGATCACGAGCTGAGCCGAAATCAAGAGTTGGACGTTTAAACAACCGAGCCACCCTGGCGCCCCTTAGGGAAATTTTAATACGTATTAGAGCCTTTATTAATTACTATTTATGTTTGTAGAGAAGAACAACGATTGTCAGGTGTGATGAGCTGGAGGAGTTTTAAAAGTTTTCATTTTTTTTTTTTTAAGATTTTATTTATTTGTCAGAGTGAGCACAAACAGACAGAGTGGCAGGCAGAGGCAGACAGAGAAGCAGGCTCCCGCTGAGCAAGGAGCCTGATGTGGGGCTCGATCCCAAGACGCTGGGATCATGACCTGAGCCAAAGGCAGTGGCTTAACCAACTGAGCCATCCAGGTGTCCCTAAAAGTTTTCATTTTTATGAAGTTAACTTTTTGAGAATAATTCATAAAGCAGCTTATTTTAAGAGAAGCTACCCCTTGCTAGAGGTAACATAATACAACATATATAGCATGGTGCCTGGCAGAGGGCAGGCACTCGGTGACTGTCGCTGAAACTCCTACTACTAACCGTATCTTCCTATCCGTTCTGTGGTCCTGAGAAGTACACTTTATCACCCAGTGTGCTGTTCTGTTGTGGATTATAGTATTTGTTAAAACTCCTGACCACTGAAAAGGTTGACTTTTTGAAGTAGAGCCACCATAATTTCCTCTATCTCTGAACCCTCTGGCTAAAAGTACCTGCCTTGCCCCTTTCTCTATAGCTGGAACCAAAAAAATTTAACCTGGGTGTGAAAAAGAAATCAATTAGAACATGTACCCTCTTCATGACAGCAGTCGGTCGGGTACTGATCATACCAAGGCTTCCCATTTCATGTTCGTCCATAGAATCGGTCTCAAATGTCACGGTGGAGAGTGTTCTGTTAACATCAGCTCAAAGTAAATAAGCAGACCGAAGCATTCAATTTTCAGCTCTTATCATGATGAGGATCAACGGCAAGTCTGAGTAGGACCCCTGGGATGAACTACCTGCTCTAAAGCATTTCCTTTGCACCAAAAGACATATTTGGTCTACACTTTCCTGGAAAATGGTGTTTCAACAGGGAGTCTTATCACCGTCCCAAGGTATTACACATCATTTTAAATGTAAGCTAAGATATGGTTATTATAAAGGCATGCTAATTTCCAGAACAACAAGAACCAGGAAATAAGAAAAAGAGGACACTTATAATCACCTGTGCAAGCCTACCATCAAACCCAACCACTGCTGACATTCTGCTACCTAGCCTTGTAGCTTCTTTCTCTCGGTATGTATAACTTCTGTTATTTATATTTGGGCAAATTTTGAAAGTTTGTTTTTATGTTAGTTAATTATCAAACCTCTCCTTTTCTGCTTGTATCTTACTTGATGTCCTTTCCCATGTCAAGATTAGAACACTGTTCCGTTGTATTTGCTTCTGTTACTATCATGATTTCATTTCTTTCATTCAAGATTTTAATCTATTTAAAAAGGATTTGGATTTAGAAATGAGTGAGAGATCAAACTCTGTTTCTCCAAATGGTTGGCCTGTTGCTGAGACACAATTAATCAAATAATCCATTCCTTTCTGTTGAGTTGAAGTTCACCCTCATGATATAATAAGTTCATGTAGAGCACAAGGCTTGTTTCAGTACTTTCCATTCTGTTTATGGAGTCCTCCAATCCTGCAGAGAACCACTTCCATTCATTGTTACTGATTTTGTATTAGTTCAAAATTTGTCAGTCTTAGTTATGAGCCCTGAATCTAAGTAATGTACGCAGAGTATATACGTTTAAATGGAACAAATGGTACAGACATGCAAATGGTGGAAAGTCTCCCTTTTTCTTCTCTGCCAGCTACTTCCTCACCCTACAGCCAATGACTATCTCTTACATATCCTTCCAGGGCTATTCCATGCATATGAGAGCAGAGAACTAGGATGTTAAAATGGTACTTTCAGCCAAGACCCTGAGATGATAGTTATTAGAATGCCAGATACCAAACTGAGTGCCATACCAAAATACAAATCTTCAAAGGAAATACTGAGAATCCAGTTTCATGACCCTTAAATTTCATATCCACGCTGAGGATATAAAATAGTGTGTTGTTGGGAAAAAGGAAAGTGAACTTCATCTGTCACTGTGAAGACAATGTCTTCAGAGAAAGCAGAATGGGGTATCCCATGTCCTATCCACCTCAGGCCTTGAGAGAACCTTCCATGAACTACTCTGACAGACAATGACAATAATAACAGTGTCTCAGTCTCAGATAAGAACCATCAAGGACAGATGGGCCCACTACTGAAGGTGGAGCCCTATGAGTGTGGGTCACGTGGGTTGAGTCCGTACATTCAGAATTTGTCAAGAGAAAGAATGTGTGAGTGATCCTCATGCATCAGATGTGGGCCACACAGGGGACACAGACAGAGACAGGGAGGGGTAGAGGGGATGGAGAGCGCGACTGTGTTAATTCAAGCACAATAATCAGTCTACGTGACAAGAGACCTTGGCAGGTAAAAGCCAGAGGTGGACGGCAAGTTTTCCAGGAGGAAGAGCAGACAATCCTTTAAGGAGACTGTACCTCATACATCAAAGGAAAGCAGGTGAGATACCTCCACTGCCAAGAGGGATGCCACTAAAAGAGCACAACAGTGACCCCTGAGTAGGGTGACCATTTATCCCAATTGACCTGGATTGAGGAAATTTCAGAGACATGGACTTTCATGTTAAAATTGGGAAGGCTTAGGTAACTTGGACAAGTTAGTCACATTATCCCTGAATAAAAATGTCAGTTTCAAACAGCTATCAGACCTAGGGAATGTAAGGCCATCTTAAGACAATAGAGCCCAGGTCTTACGCTCATGTTCCTATACCTCTCTCACCTCACCCTAGAATCACTAGAAACAACAGGAATAAGGAGAAGCACAACTGACCTAGAGAAAGCCAGTCTCACTTGGGAGAACGGGTACAAAAGGGACTATGAGTTGGCAGCTTTGTGACACAGGGCTGGCCATTTTAATTATTTACTTTGAGCTGGTGATCTGAAATGATACAAGGCTTTGTATAATTCACAAGTGATCAGAAAAATCATGGAACAGAATTTTTATTCAGACGCAGGAGGCCTTCCCTACTGAATACATTTTAATGGGTCATTAAGACACAAAATCAAATTCTTTGTGATTTTGCTCCATGAGCCATGCTCCATGTTTCGGTGTGCTACTTTTTTTATTTGTGGGCTTAAAAAAATCCTACAAAAGCATCGTATGTTATACGTCCTATTCTACTCTGTTTTCTGTATTATAATATATTTCAGAACTTAATCCATTATACTTTGGACAGAAAGAGCTGCTTCATTCTTTTTTAATGTTATATGATATTCCATAGCTGGATAATCAGTGTTCTGTCCAACTACTTCCCAAATGATGGCTATCTAGGTTGTTCTCAAAATACTCCATTCCTATTACAATCAACTGTTAATACCAATTTTACACAAGTTTGAATATAATCTAGAATGGATTGCTGGGTTAAAAGATCATTTAAATTTTTGCTGGTTACTAATGAATTGCAACCCAAAGAGGTTTGCACTCATTTACATTCCACTTAGAAATAAATAGCCCAAAGCATATCTCCCCAAACACTTACTAACATATGTGTTACCAAGCTAATCTGATAGGCAGAACCAGCACATGCTAACTTAAATTTGCATGTTGCCTATGAGACTGAGAGTCACTTCATGTGTTGAAGAGCTGCTTGGAGTTTCTCGTTTAGGGCTGCATTAGCATAGTTTTCTAATGTGCATTTTAATTTTAAAAAACTTGATTTTAAGAACTTAAGTATTAAGGAAATTAATCATTTGTCTTTTATGTGTCTTATAAATATTTTTGCACACTTAACTTTTCTTTTCATCTTGTTTATAGTATATTTTTATATGGAAGCTTTGACTTTCATATATTCTAATTTTTTAATTTTTAAAAATAGTTTCAGGGGCTTCGTGTCCTACATAGGGAAATATTTCATACACTTGACAGTACAGAATCATTCTTTCATATTTTAATAATTTTTAAATCTTTGATCTCTCATATATTTTGATGTAACAAGGCATGGATTTTTTTTTCCAAGTTGTCCTGAGGCTATTACTCAGTCTCCATTTCTCCCCCCCTTATTTGTAATGGCATTTTATCACAGAATTCCTCCCTAAAAGTCATCAGACTCACATGAGGTTTCCTAGTTGAATTTTATCCAACCACTGTGGAACAGATAACTCAAATGTTATTTAAACTCAACTGAACAGGAAAAAAAAATTGTATCATACAAGTCAACAGATTTTAGGAAATGGCTTTTTGACAGGTTTCTCCTTTAGTCTTTGGAAATTCATATGTATGGTTTTTTCCCCTCTTTCTCTGGAAAACCACACATTTCATCCAGATTTTTGATTTTACTTGTCTAGAGCTTAGTTTATCGTTGTTTATATTTCTTTTGCCATTGTGATTATTTTCCCATTCTTTTTTCCATTGAGTGTATTTTTGCTGTATTTTTTGTTCTTCATAAGATTAGCTAATGGTCCATTTCACTGAGTCCCTATTCTTGGATTGATATATTGGTTTTAGCCTACTTTTGGTTTTGTAATTTTTTTTTTTTACTCTCTTCTTGGGTTTCCTTTGTAGTTCATTTTCTAATTTTTTGAATCAAGCACTTATTCCTTGTTATTAACACAGAAACAAAATTTCCTTTCAGCACTGCTTTACCTTTAATCCACCGATTCTGCTATGCAGTGTTTTATTACCAGCATTTCTTAAGCATTCTCCAGTTTCTGATTTGATTTCTTTTTTATTCCAGGAGTTGTCTAGAAAGGAGTTTTCCATTTTGTTGCAAAATTTTTTGTTTTATTTTGTTCCCTCGTTTTTAACTTTAAAAGTCAGTTAAAAGTTAGTTTTATTTATTTGTGCCCAGCTAACTTTCAAAAAAATGTTATGGTGGAGAAATTCTTTTACATTTCTCTGAAGGCTAGATATTTCTGGAGATAAAGAAAGGGATGTGTGTGTGTGTGCGCGCGCGCGTGCACGTGCGTCTAGGAGCAATGTCATGTGGAGAAAGGGAGTCTGTATAAATTCCTCATCCAAAATCATTTCCTTAAACCCCCTTCCCCAGCCCCTAAGGAAAACATGAAGAGAGAAGGGGAGTACAAAGGGGATGACGTGTGGAAGGTTTTATTGCAGCAACTGTGGATTCTACCAGTTAATGCTTCTGTGTGACAGGAACTAAGCCTCCAAAGGGACAGACTTAGCACCATTTCATTTGTTACTAGGCCTTCATGTTGCCATGCTGGGTAGGAGGGCAGAGAGCTAGAGCTGAACTGCTCTAGTGGAAGGGATTTATAGAGATGAGGTGAAGAATGAGAAAGAAAGCAGAATCAGTAGCTAGAGGCAAGAGAAAGCCTTCAAGGAAGAACCAAGATGTTTAGTGATAGCTGTGATGAGTTCTCCTCAAAGCCTTCAGTAAGAGATCTATTTTTCACCATTGTGGTGTGAGGCTGCATCTTCTGGGAAGCCTTATTGAATGGATTGATGTGATTTCAAGTTGTGTAAGGGATGAAAGCAGAGGTAGTCAGTAGAAAGTTACTATACCTGAGTTACACTTTTAAGGACTTGATATAAAAATTTGTCCCTCTAGCTCAAGGCATGGAGAAAGGACACTGAGAGGAGGACTGTGAGAACCTGAATCTAGTTTTGGCTTTCTCAGTTTCTGTGGGATCTGGAGATCACTGACACCATTAGGTCTCAATTCTTCTGGAAAAAGATTGTGTAATAGCAGCTCACCCTTCATCTCTTTCTAGAATATTCCAAGAGTTAAGAGCTCTGACTAGAGTGAATGAACCTGGCTTTGCCCCTAACTTTATCATTTGGTTTGATCTTGGGCAGGTCACCTGACCCCTTTAAGAAATGAATTCATCCAGTGTAAAATTATAATAAGATGTTGCCTGCTTCAAAGAGTCATAGTAATGATTAAATGAGGTAATTTTTTAAAAAGCTGCTTATCACAGTTTCTGATTCAGGGTAAGGACTGAACAACTGATATCTTAAACAAGTTAACAGGCAAATGGAGGAATAAATGCATAAGACTACAAGGAGTTCTAGACCAGGATGAATAGGCTTCATTAGCTTTTTAGTGTGGGCAGTTCATCTAACCGCTTTTGTCTTTGACTTCCTCACTCTACTGAACTCTTAATTATTCAGAACGTATTTTGAAACACATCACAAGTCACAACCCATGTGGCCACCAGTTTCCTTACTGGCATAATAGGATCAACTAGTTGGTTTTTAACATCCCTTCCATCTCTAACTTTTCGTGAGATCATTATAGTTGTTACCCTCAGTATCTGTGATCCTGTGCTCATTCACATATATCCTGCTCCTAATTGTCTATGCTCTGGCCATCAGTACTAGTGCTCTTCCACTCTTGGATACAGCATACTAGCCACATGGCTCAGACAGTCAAACACACTCATACACATTTCACTCTTTTGTACTTACTCCAGGTTTCCTTCTGACTTGATACCACAGAGACCACTGGCCAGGAGCCCTTAACAGGCTCATGGATGACCCCCTAAAATCCACAATCACTGAAAAAAACGCTAACACACTTGAAAATAACTTAGGATGGATTGTATTTAAAGGTACTACGTGTCCTCTCTTGAATTAGGAGGTAAAGATTTAGTAGAAACAGAACTTTGATGTCAGATCGATGTGAATTTGAATAGTGGTTGATTGTACTTCCCAGTTCTGGGAGCTTTGACTAGGTAATTAATCCTTAAAACTTAAATTTCTTCATCTGTATAATGGAGATAGTTACAGCCTGGCATTAATTTGAGAAAAATAAATGAAATAAAGATGTAGAAGGGCTTGGCACAGTACTCGATGCATTCTTTCCTTCTCTCTTGGAACAGGAGGTATGGATGACAAGGTATGTCTGATCCCAAGAGCCCATGATCTTGGAACGCTTTTGGTCTAGTACTACAAATGAATGGCAATGCCATCTTCAATGCTCCATTAAAAAAATGGTAGGGGTGCCTGGGTGGCTCAGTTGTTAAGCGTCTGCCTTCGGCTCAGGTCTGATCCTGGGGTCCTGGGATCGAGCCCGCATCGGGCTCTCTACTCAGCAGGGAGCCTGCTTCCCCCTCTCTCTCTGCCTGCCTCTCTGCCTACTTGTGATCTCTGTGTGTCAAATAAATAAAATTAAAAAAAAAAAAGGTAAAAAAAATATTTCAGTGAATGAAGCCTCCAAGGATTATTCACTACAGTGTTAATGAGCATTTGAAAATTCTGCAACCTACCTCTCAATTTCTAACTGTCCTGTGTAACAACATGTGAAGGGGGGTTGGCTGTAAGGTGTGTGTGAAGACTAGAAGTCTTGGGGAAAGAACTGTAAGGGTGACAGAGCTCTTAGGACCCACCCATGTGCTGGGATGAAGAGTCTAATAGTAAAGATGGAAAATGGGGAGAGCAAAGGAAAGCAAAATGCTGAGCAATTGGAAAATAAACCTTATTATTATTACCTGGCTTTTTGCTCTACCCCGTTGGGAGTAGATATTCTAACAAACAGTACCATGTTTCAAATATGGATTAGGAGAGACTCTTTGCAGGTCTGATGACATGAAAAAGAAAAGCAAAACTGAATAACTGAAAAACTTGAAAATCCAAGTGCTGATTAACCGAGAGTTGGCTCTAAAAAGAATGAAAACATCTGCTGGCTTCTTTGAAGAAAAAAACAATCCCTTTGGGTTCTTCCTGCAACGAATCCTGTTCTCAATTTTCTGTTTGGGAGTGATCCAGGAAAAAAATGACCTCTCCCATTCTAGTAATGAATTTCTATTCCCTTTTGAACTTTAAATATGTTAATTTAATCCTCACATGGTCACCAAAAAGTATGTATTGTCAAACCATAGATCTTGGTACACTGCTTCAGGGCTCACCCCTACCCTGTGACTCTGACTTCTCCAGTTCTAAACATAGAGCTTGTCAAAAGGAAAGATGGCCTAGCCCAGCCAGCCCAGGCCTGTCCCTCTGGTGTTTACAAGAATTCTGCCTTTTTTGTCATGATGTCCCTTCACTGAACTGAAGCATTCCCAACCCTCTAATGATTTCAGAAACTGGCTAAGAACACTCAGTAGCATGGGACCAAAACCACACTACTACTCATTTCTGGACTTGAACTCTCCAGCATTGAGAACATATTATCCTACAATATGGTAAATACCTTCCAACTGGGATTTTATCTATTCTTTTTTATAAGATCATTCAAGTATTTTCCCTCATTAAAAAACACACACACACACACACACACAACATGATATGTTAATCTGCAGGCCAAAAAAGCATTGTATAATCTCGAGTGTGTGTGAACACTGAGGGTGCTTAGATGGGCCTGTACTCCTGAAAATACAAAGTACTTGCTGCCTTTCAATGTTCAGCTGGTTAGGGGTAGATTTTTTTGAAGCTGGGGAGTCCTTTTTCTAATCTGAGATTCACTGGCATTTAGTAAGTACAGGGCCTTTTCCTGGAGGCAGAGTCTAGAAGCTTTAGGCAGTTTTGTCCCTGTCCTCAAGGAACCTGCCCTTTTCACATCCAGACCTGCCCTGTTGGCCATCCTGAGCGCCCCAACTTACACAAGGAGGCCAAAGCTGCACATAAAGAAACGTGGATCAACAAAATCATCTGCTATCTCCTGTTTTTATTTGTCACTCAGCTGCCCTTTGCTGCCCCTATACATTCAAGAATCTCCAAACTCTCCTGACTCTCTGGGGTCCTCTGTGTCCTTTAAAAAATTTTGTCTGATCCCTCTCTCATTTCCACAGGGGCCAGATTTTCACTAGTGCTCTCAAGCTATCCTCCCTATCTCTTATATCTCTCTTTTTTCACAGGGAAAATCAAGGCCATCATGTAGGACAAGCCTAAAACTCAAAGATTTCTTTTTATGAAGTATCTACCTCCCCACCACCCCCACACCTCATTATGTTCAACAGCAGTAGAAGAGCTATCCCTCCCCGGACAAAGCTTATTGCTCTATAATGCCGTAAGAGCTTCCATAGGATTACAATGTGGGGAGAAAACAGATTCCACGTGTCAGCTAGAATCTATGTTTCCACAACTTCTGTAAGACTACTGCTTAGGGAACGATGTCCCAACATCTATTCTCATATAAGTGGATCTCACAGCTGCATCTAGGTCCTCCTTCAGGTACTCAGTATTATAAAACGTGGGGGCATGAGAAGGTCTATGATGAGATACAAATGTGTGAAGTTCTTGAATACTCGATTCCGTTTTCTCTTTTGGATTCTCCATTGTGAACCTACCCAGGATTTCTACTTCACAATTTTTAAAATTTCCTGTTAGTCATTATCTAACCGGGATTTAAGAGAACAAGGTCCTTATTTCCCCACACATGGGACAATCAGGAACGATATCAAGTCTGTCAACAGTAGGCTGATAGGAAAGGAGGAGAGAAGCTCAAGGAAGTTAATAAAAATGGAAGGAACTTCAGAAGATCCTCGACAAGAGAAAACTATCTCTACATATAGGAAGGCCTTCAAACCAGATCCATCAGTTTTGACAACAGTAAACTGTATTTTTAAATAGCTCTGGTTAGAAGTTTTTCAGTGTCATCACTAAATCTTCCCTAGAAGTATGGTCTGTGGGGGAACAGTGCTCCAAGTGGAACTAATCTTCAGGGAAAGCGTCGGCCAGCTGACTGCCAACCTTGACATTCAGCACTCTAAACATGATTACCCCAACCATAAGATACAGCTTTACACTCTTTTACACAATTCAAAATATTCTCAAACTAAGTCAGATTTTAAACCACAAGCATCCAGAGGAGATGAATGTAATTCTAAGTTTACTAGATCCATGCCACCAGGTTTTAGAATGGACACATGATCGCTCAGTGGTGGACCTACCGCTCTTGACTAACATCCTCCTATCTGCTGATACAGATTTCTCAGCCAGAAAAACAAACCTTAGGACAGAGGAGTTTAGAACTTTAGAATATATGTCTTGGGTGTTTGCTAAACCCCCTAGAAGAAATTCTCACAGATAGAACCAGGGTAGCATGATTCAGGCTAATCACCAGGCAATCTTAGAGTTGACTCAAACTTTAGATAGGATACTTCTTTAGAGGGGCGCCTGGGTGGCTCAGTGGGTTAAAGCCTCTGCCTTCGGCTCAGGTCATGATCCCAGGGCCCTGAGATCGAGTTTTTTGGAGTAACAGATCTATAAAGCTCAATCTTGATCTAGACAGGATTTTCTCTACTAAAATGTGGCTCTTTTATAACTACCACCTGCAGACTCAAGCACACACAAGCACTTTCCCGCTCATTTCCCCCCAACATAAATCTTCAACAATTTTTGGCTTAATCAATGGACAGTGTTTAATTATTATGGCCATGTGAACAGTGTTCTTCCCTAAGTCCTGTGGCAGAATGTGAACACATTTCTTTTCTTGCATAGCTTTTAAATTTTTAAATACGTTGAGACAACTGAATACTGTTCAGTGATGAAAAAGAATGAAGTATGGCTACATGTAAGACATAGCTAATTCTCAAAAACAATGAGTAAAGGAAGAATATGTAAGAAAAATACATAGAGTAGGATCTCATTTACATAAAGCTCAAGTCAAAAAATTCAAACCATTGTACAGGGATATATCCAGTTATAATAAAACCATAATGCAAGAAAATGGATAACCCAGTAACAGACCTGGCAATTTCCCCTGTGGTGTGGGGGCAGGGGGATGAAATCATGGAGAGTAATGTTCTATTTCTTAAACTGCAAGTTGAGTTGTTGTATGCTTATTTTATTCTAAGTGGTATAGCTACCCGATGTGTACTTTCTGTATCTAAGGTACATTTTGTAATAAAAAAATAAAAAGTAATGAAACCAGATAGTATATAAGAAGGATCAAATCATTATCAACTAAAGTGATCAGGAGTAGATTCTACAAAGAGTGAAGATCTGAATGATTACCGGAAGCATGAAAGACAAAGACTTAGAGGAGTAGGGGTATTTTAACTTCGGTAGGATTATATTATCCAGTGATCAGAAGTAGATCAGTCTGGCCAAAGAGAATGGTCATGAGGGGTGTAGCCGGCAAATCAGGTTGGAAAAGGAAGTTAAGTCAAATTCTTAGTCCAATTAAGTACATAAAGTCAGAATTTTAAGAAAACAGGACAAACCGCAGATAGACTTTGATGGGAGGAAATAAAGGAAAATATGGGCTGTGATATTCTTAGGCACAACTCTTGCTATAGATCAGAACTACCTACCTACATACATACATATTGATTATCAATATAATTTGAGATGTATGTAATTTTGATAACACTGTAAGGTTTAAAATGAAAAATAACAGTTACTTTCTCTTAACTCTGCCTAATCCTGAGTTCTACTACTTTCAACATTTTTCAGGCTTTTCTGGTTTTAACTTCCGTTTTTTGGAGTAACAGATCTATAAAGCTCAATCTTGATCTAGACAGGATTTTCTCTACTAAAATGTGGCTCTTTTATAACTACCACCTGCAGACTCAAGCACACACAAGCACTTTCCCGCTCATTTCCCCCCAACATAAATCTTCAACAATTTTTGGCTTAATCAATGGACAGTGTTTAATTATTATGGCCATGTGAACAGTGTTCTTCCCTAAGTCCTGTGGCAGAATGTGAACACATTTCTTTTCTTGCATAGCTTTTAAATTTTCTAGGTATTAACTGCCTTTTTAACATTTGAATAGTTTCGACTTACCTATCAACAATTTATACCCAGATTCTCCATTTAGGTCTCTAGAATACCCCTCAATATGGTGAAATTCGATGGGTAATTTGTATGTTCCATTTCTCCCCTTTGGAGGCATCCCTCTTGGACTACTCTATATTCTTGCTTCTATCTAGCCTACTAAAGAGTTGCTATCTGAGAATTCACTTAGTAACATTCTAGAAATTCCTACCAATTTCTTCTCTTGTGGGATACCATCTTCCTTTCCTCCTGAGTACATAGGGCGGGGCTTGTCAAATGGCAGACCATGTAGTTTTGGGGGGAAACTCAACGGGAGTTATGTGTAAGTCCTACTGGTTTTCTCAGAAACATTCATCAGGTGTCTGATAGTAAGAGACTGGGGATAAGACTGGCAGCCAGAGAGTTTTGACTGTAACGGCTGTGCCAGGGACAAGCTTTGGGGAAGGGAGCAGGTTTGGTTTTCAATATGAAGAAACTACCTTAATCACTGTTTTCAATAGAGAACCTTGCTTTTGTCTTCAAATATTCCAGGGGTCTTAAAAAACAGCTCTCTCCTGTCTAAATGGATGAAGGTTGAAAGTCATCACCAGACCATAAAACTCTCAAGACTATACAGGATAGATCAATTAAATTTTATAGCTGACAAATATTTGATTGCCTAATCTGAGCAAAGCTTTGTTGGAAACTGAGTGAAAGCATGCTTCTTTTCCAAATTCCTTGGAACTGGAAGCTATCCTTTAAGGGGAAAAAAAAAACAGAATCAGAAAGTAGTGCTGACACATAAGGTCTTGAAATCCATTACTTGGAGAGGATCTAGACTAAATGTGAAAGTTATTTCAAAAGAGATATAGGAAAGTTCACAAATGTCAGCTCTATCAAGTGAAACTAAAATGTTTAGAAACGTTTCTAACTTCTGAGATTGTTGTAAGCAGAACAACTATAGTTTTCCACAGTTTTGCCAGCTGAGAGAAAAATATTCCTGGAATGCCATGTGCAGTTCTTGAGATCTACTCAGTTTTAGTTTGAAGAACTTTATCTGCTATTATGTTTGTCTATCAGAAAAAGTTTTTTTATAGTATTCAAGGAATAGTATAGGAACGATCCTCAAAGACCAGCACTTTTTTAAGTTAGTCTCTGAGTCTCTGGGGATTTCTAAGTTCAAAAAATGGTTTTAATAATTCTAAGACCTTACTGGTCTTTTTTATTGTGTTGATATTTACACCAATGTTATAATTCATGTTGGTGCTTTAGGAAGAACCGAGAACAGTAGTCCCAAATGACATTAGCAGATATTTTCTTTTTTTATCACCAGGTACTGACAGTGGGGGGGGGGGAGGTTTACTTATAAGAATGTCTTTGATGAAACAACTAGCAAAATGATTACTCTTATTAAATCTCAACCATTAAGTAAACTTTAAAATATATCCTGTGTGACAAAAGAGGAAGTGAACATAAAACTCTCTTGCGGCATACTGAAGTAGGATGGTTGTTTTGAGGAAAAGTGCCCAATTGTATGGGTTGCAAACCAAATAGCCATTTTTCACAGAACACTTTTTCATTTAAAGGAACGGCTGACAAATTATTGTTTTCATACTTGAGTATTTGTCAGACATTTTCCCAAAAATTAATGAAGTGAGTCTGTCAACTTCAAGGGACACAATTGGCAGTATTTGTTGCCAATGACAAAATTCAAACTTTCAAGTAGAAATCAGAACTGTAGAAAACACTGTTAGCTTGACAACATCCTAATACTTAAAGATACTGCCTTTGAGAGTGGTGGTTATGTTAATCATTGACTTTTTATATCAAAACAATAAAACTGATAATAAAATGTGTCAAATTTGTAGAAGAACCATATAACTCAGACAATCAGTATTTTCCAAATGACCTGATGCATGGATAAAAGACCCATACAAAATGGAAGGTAGACAAAAATAATTTAAACATTACAAAGTTACCTTTAAGAAACTACTCCTTGGTGAGTCTGGGGACATATGAAAGAAAAATATCCAGAAAGACTTGAAAAGACTATTAAAATACTACTACATTTTCCCATCGTATCTGTGTAGAATTTTCCTTATATAGTTCAACCAAGACAACACACACCAACAGGACACAGAAATAGAACAATGTAACAATGCTACTTTAATTTTTTTGGGAAAAACACAGTTAATATCCATAAAATATACTATTTATATAAACATGCAATGAGTTGATTATTGTTTTTCAATGAATACATGTTTTTTTCCTCATGCAGTAAATATCAATAAATTATGCTCAACATAAACAAAAGCTCAAGGAATTCCTCAATAATTTTCGAGAGGGACCCTGAGACTCAAAAGTATGGGAATTAAACAAACCTTAACTGATCTTTCTGTTCAGCTCAATCTTAAATTGAGATGGAGAAAACAGATTTGGAAGTGATGACGCAGCATTTTAAAAAATTTGGCAAAACAATGGTTCCAACGGAGTGTGATATTGACCACCCTCTCCTCCAGGGACACTTGAAATGTCTGTACACATTTTTGCCTGTCACACTGGGAGAGTGCAAGTGTGGGAAGGGTGGGTAGGTGGGAGAAGTTGTTACTGGCATCTAGTGTATAGAGCCAAGGGATGTTGCTAAACATATTACAATGCTCAATACAGCTCCCACGGTAAATAATTATCAAGCAAAAATGGTAGTAGCACTGAGGCTGAGAAACATTAGAGCAAAGTACAGTAGATAAATATAAAAACTGCCTGTCAAAACAAGAGTGATGCTAAATCACTCAAGCATGCGCATCCAAAACAACACATTTACCCATCAAGTTACATACAGATTAGGAAAAGATAGCAGGTCCAAGCCATGAAACTGTCTTCTGATTTACCAGGGAGATCAGTCTTTTATTTTCTAAAGGCAAATAAAGGGCTAATGGTTGCACTTTGGTCTATCATTAAAACTCTAATAAATTCTTAAAAGTTCAGTCTATCCCACATTCAACATGTAACTCAAATCTGGCAATGTATATCTGTATTTCTGAATACATAGCAAAAGTGAGGTCCATAAGCTTTAATGTTAATTAAAAAGACAGTAATTAACAACTTGTTCTCTGACTCAAGGCAACATTCTCTGGTTCCCCAACTCTTCATAAATACAAGACTTAAAGAATCAGCAAGACATCTATTAAAAAACAACAAAAACAAGAGAGTAATACTATACTGTTTAGTACTAAGGGAGCTAGTTAGTAATTGTTGGGCCAAACAATGCCATCATTTTGGTAGGTAGGAATTAAAATCAACTCCTAGAATCTCATAGTAGATAGGATCCTCCTATCAGCCCACACTAGTCATACCTAGCATTGTGGGTTGAACTGTGGGCTCTCCCCAAACCCCTAACCCTTGGTTGAAGTCCTAAACCTCTGTACCTGTGAATGTGACCTTATATGGAAATTGGGTCTTTGTAGATGTAACCAAAGGAGTCATCCTGGATTAGCGTGGGCCCTAAACTCAATGACTGACATCCTCTAAGGAGAGGATGATTTGCAGTACCATGCAGAAGGAAGAAGTCCACATGAAGACAGAAGCAGAGATTAGGGTGACACAGCTACAAGGCAAGGGTTAGGATTAGGATTTGTGACAAGCACCATAAACCATGAAGAGGCAAGATAAGATTCTTCCCTGGAGCCTTCAGAGAGAGCATGACCCTGCTGCCATCTTGATTTCTGACTTGTGGAACTGTGAGAAAATAAAATTCTCTTATTTAATCCACTAAGTCTGTGGTACTTTGTTACAGCAGCTTAAGGAAACTAAAATATCTAACAGTCTATACCAGAGTCTCTTCTTCTTACCTTGCTAATTGTTTTCTGGGATTAGCTGGAATAGGTCCAGTGATGGGACACTCAATAATGAACAGAATAGGCAGGTTCATTGCTGGATGGTTCTAAAAGCTATGAAGTTCTTCTTTACATAAAGAGAAGACAGACTATTCCACTTGGTTGCTTAAATTGCTTTCTTTTGGTCAACCATCCGTCTAGAATTCTGTCATCTCTAATGCTTATCATGATATACTTCGGCCAATGGGTCACTGAAAGTTCATCTCCTCCAAAGGCAGAAACCAAGATTACCAAAGACTAAGTCAAGGCCAAATTTAACTCATTATCTTCAGAACAGATAGTAACACAAATGTGTGAGCTTGCCCACCAAGCTCAGAGGAATCATTACCTCAAGTGAGAATGACTGGCATCACCTCCAGTCATTCAAATTAAGTTGTAAAAATGTTTGCAGGGGGAATTTGGCCCAATGGAGGGGGGGCCCAGTTTACACGACACGGATAAGTGACCTTTTAAACTTCACAAAATTAGTAAAGGAATGAGAGCAGAATCCAGTTTGTCAGGTACCAAACTTCTAGTGGTTTTTCTGTCTTCTGTGCACAGAACCTTTCCTGAGCACACTGCTGGACTACTCATCATTTACTCCATTGTACACTGTCCCTTGCAAGGGGAGATCTTAATAAGGTGTTTAATAAATGCTCATAAATTAGTTTACCTCTGTGCCATTGAGTGTCCTTCTTTCACAGCAATTGAAATTCTATTTATAATAAATTCACTCCGTATTCACGTGGGCGATGCATATATTTCAAAATGTTCAGCTGCAATTTGGATCTAATTAGTTGACACTTTGAGTACTGCCAAAAGTTTTTTCATTCAGGAGTGGATTGGCTGTTTCAACAACAAATCCTCAAAAACATCTGTAGAATAAAGCCAACTGACAAAAATATTTATGTTACAGTTTTCAGCTGTGACATAAGGGGACATTCCGTCTTATGTGCTTTGCATTTATTACAAGAGCTTTGTCCACAAAGATGCTCTGTGGGAAGGGCTTTCCTCATTATCATCTTGTCTTGTCCATCCTTTCTGTTGGTTCAAATTTACAGGGAGCTATAGATAGAAAATTCAATAGCCTAACTGCATACTTTGTTTTGTGTCTCAACAGCTCATTGTCTGTAGTGAAAAATTAAAAGCAAGGATGACAGCCGCATTGAAAATCACTTTTAATGCTGAAGAATGATGACAACAGAGCAGGTGGTGGCTAATTATGATGAAGATGTTAAAGAAGAAGGTGATGAAAATTCTAGCATCTAACAATTACGGAGCGCTTACAGTTGCACAGTTGCTGTACCAGACATGGCATCTCATGTGGTTCTCTCAACAACTCTGGGAAGGAAGTATGCATTATTCCCATTTTGAAGATGAGAAAACTGAGACTACAGAGATAAGGTTACTTTCCCAAGGTCTCAGAACTCCTAAGTTGTGAGGGAATAGCATTTGAAACCAGGTTTGACCTGCAAAGTCACAACTTTCCATGGACTTAGTGGTGTTTCTGGAGAAGAATGAGGGAAGAACAATGACACAAAATGAAAATCTGGCTTTCTACAGAAGGAGGAAGGGAGTATCCAAAGGACTGTGCCCTTCTAGGCAGGTGTCCTGTTGCAACACATAAGAAAACCCCAAGTGATTCTCTTGGCAACTTAGCAACCCCCCCATTTTTGTTTAATTCTCTAATAGTGTGCAGGTCTGATGCTACCCAAGCAATTGCTACAGTTGTTTATTCTGATAATTGCTAGCAAAGGGATGTACACCTATTTCTCCAGTCTGATACCACGGGCCCTTGACCCTAGCAGCCCTCCTCAAAGGTATCTGGGCTAGGGAGGCTAGGTTCTGATGCACAGTGTGCTATGTAAGAGCTCTAGAACCAGACTGTCTGGGTTCAGCAACCAGCACTGTGAATCACTACCTGTGTGATCTTGGGAAAGTTTTAAAATTTCTTCAGGATTCAGTTTCATTCCCTTAAAATAGGGAATACATCTGGGGCACCTGGCTGGCTAAGTCAGTGGAACATGCAACTCTTGATCTCAGGTCTGTGAGTTCGGGCCCCACGCTGGGTGAAAGATTACCTTAAAACAAACAAACAAACAAACAAACAAAAAAACTTTAGGGACACCTGGATGGCTCAGTTGGTTAAGCTGCTGCCTTCGGCTCAGGTCATGATCCCAGGGTCCTGGGATCGAGTCCCACATCGGGCTCCCTGCTCGGTAGGGAGCCTGCTTCTCTCTCCACCTCTGCTGCCACTCTGCCTGTTTGCACTCGCTCTCTCTCTTTCTTACAAATAAATAAATAAATAAAATCTTTAAAAAAATTTTTAAAAAACTTTAAAAAAAATAGGGAATACATCTAACACTTCACAACTCTGTGATTAAAACAATCCACATATGTAAAGCACTTGGAATAATGCTTGACGCACAGTAAGGGCCCAGTAAGTACTAGCCTTTGTCATCATTGTTACTGTCATCTCTTGGCCTCTTGTGAAAATCAGAGTTTGAATCTGCTATAGATTCTTTTTTACTACGGAAAAACAGTCCAAAGGTCTTCATTTATATCTCCAAACTCCCTTAGGGAAATTTTTTGTGTGTTTGTTAGAGAGGGAGTGGGGGAGGGGCAGAGGCAGAGGGAGAGAGAGAATCTTAATGCCTAGCGTGAAGCCCAGTGCAGTGTGTGATCTCATGACCCTGAGATCACGAGCTGAGCCGAAATCAAGAGTTGGACGTTTAAACAACCGAGCCACCCTGGCGCCCCTTAGGGAAATTTTAATACGTATTAGAGCCTTTATTAATTACTATTTATGTTTGTAGAGAAGAACAACGATTGTCAGGTGTGATGAGCTGGAGGAGTTTTAAAAGTTTTCATTTTTTTTTTTTTAAGATTTATTTGTCAGAGTGAGCACAAACAGACAGAGTGGCAGGCAGAGGCAGACAGAGAAGCAGGCTCCCGCTGAGCAAGGAGCCTGATGTGGGGCTCGATCCCAAGACGCTGGGATCATGACCTGAGCCAAAGGCAGTGGCTTAACTAACTGAGCCATCCAGGTGTCCCTAAAAGTTTTCATTTTTATGAAGTTAACTTTTTGAGAATAATTCATAAAGCAGCTTATTTTAAGAGAAGCTACCCCTTGCTAGAGGTAACATAATACAACATATATAGCATGGTGCCTGGCAGAGGGCAGGCACTCGGTGACTGTCGCTGAAACTCCTACTACTAACCGTATCTTCCTATCCGTTCTGTGGTCCTGAGAAGTACACTTTATCACCCAGTGTGCTGTTCTGTTGTGGATTATAGTATTTGTTAAAACTCCTGACCACTGAAAAGGTTGACTTTTTGAAGTAGAGCCACCATAATTTCCTCTATCTCTGAACCCTCTGGCTAAAAGTACCTGCCTTGCCCCTTTCTCTATAGCTGGAACCAAAAAAATTTAACCTGGGTGTGAAAAAGAAATCAATTAGAACATGTACCCTCTTCATGACAGCAGTCGGTCGGGTACTGATCATACCAAGGCTTCCCATTTCATGTTCGTCCATAGAATCGGTCTCAAATGTCACGGTGGAGAGTGTTCTGTTAACATCAGCTCAAAGTAAATAAGCAGACCGAAGCATTCAATTTTCAGCTCTTATCATGATGAGGATCAACGGCAAGTCTGAGTAGGACCCCTGGGATGAACTACCTGCTCTAAAGCATTTCCTTTGCACCAAAAGACATATTTGGTCTACACTTTCCTGGAAAATGGTGTTTCAACAGGGAGTCTTATCACCGTCCCAAGGTATTACACATCATTTTAAATGTAAGCTAAGATATGGTTATTATAAAGGCATGCTAATTTCCAGAACAACAAGAACCAGGAAATAAGAAAAAGAGGACACTTATAATCACCTGTGCAAGCCTACCATCAAACCCAACCACTGCTGACATTCTGCTACCTAGCCTTGTAGCTTCTTTCTCTCGGTATGTATAACTTCTGTTATTTATATTTGGGCAAATTTTGAAAGTTTGTTTTTATGTTAGTTAATTATCAAACCTCTCCTTTTCTGCTTGTATCTTACTTGATGTCCTTTCCCATGTCAAGATTAGAACACTGTTCCGTTGTATTTGCTTCTGTTACTATCATGATTTCATTTCTTTCATTCAAGATTTTAATCTATTTAAAAAGGATTTGGATTTAGAAATGAGTGAGAGATCAAACTCTGTTTCTCCAAATGGTTGGCCTGTTGCTGAGACACAATTAATCAAATAATCCATTCCTTTCTGTTGAGTTGAAGTTCACCCTCATGATATAATAAGTTCATGTAGAGCACAAGGCTTGTTTCAGTACTTTCCATTCTGTTTATGGAGTCCTCCAATCCTGCAGAGAACCACTTCCATTCATTGTTACTGATTTTGTATTAGTTCAAAATTTGTCAGTCTTAGTTATGAGCCCTGAATCTAAGTAATGTACGCAGAGTATATACGTTTAAATGGAACAAATGGTACAGACATGCAAATGGTGGAAAGTCTCCCTTTTTCTTCTCTGCCAGCTACTTCCTCACCCTACAGCCAATGACTATCTCTTACATATCCTTCCAGGGCTATTCCATGCATATGAGAGCAGAGAACTAGGATGTTAAAATGGTACTTTCAGCCAAGACCCTGAGATGATAGTTATTAGAATGCCAGATACCAAACTGAGTGCCATACCAAAATACAAATCTTCAAAGGAAATACTGAGAATCCAGTTTCATGACCCTTAAATTTCATATCCACGCTGAGGATATAAAATAGTGTGTTGTTGGGAAAAAGGAAAGTGAACTTCATCTGTCACTGTGAAGACAATGTCTTCAGAGAAAGCAGAATGGGGTATCCCATGTCCTATCCACCTCAGGCCTTGAGAGAACCTTCCATGAACTACTCTGACAGACAATGACAATAATAACAGTGTCTCAGTCTCAGATAAGAACCATCAAGGACAGATGGGCCCACTACTGAAGGTGGAGCCCTATGAGTGTGGGTCACGTGGGTTGAGTCCGTACATTCAGAATTTGTCAAGAGAAAGAATGTGTGAGTGATCCTCATGCATCAGATGTGGGCCACACAGGGGACACAGACAGAGACAGGGAGGGGTAGAGGGGATGGAGAGCGCGACTGTGTTAATTCAAGCACAATAATCAGTCTACGTGACAAGAGACCTTGGCAGGTAAAAGCCAGAGGTGGACGGCAAGTTTTCCAGGAGGAAGAGCAGACAATCCTTTAAGGAGACTGTACCTCATACATCAAAGGAAAGCAGGTGAGATACCTCCACTGCCAAGAGGGATGCCACTAAAAGAGCACAACAGTGACCCCTGAGTAGGGTGACCATTTATCCCAATTGACCTGGATTGAGGAAATTTCAGAGACATGGACTTTCATGTTAAAATTGGGAAGGCTTAGGTAACTTGGACAAGTTAGTCACATTATCCCTGAATAAAAATGTCAGTTTCAAACAGCTATCAGACCTAGGGAATGTAAGGCCATCTTAAGACAATAGAGCCCAGGTCTTACGCTCATGTTCCTATACCTCTCTCACCTCACCCTAGAATCACTAGAAACAACAGGAATAAGGAGAAGCACAACTGACCTAGAGAAAGCCAGTCTCACTTGGGAGAACGGGTACAAAAGGGACTATGAGTTGGCAGCTTTGTGACACAGGGCTGGCCATTTTAATTATTTACTTTGAGCTGGTGATCTGAAATGATACAAGGCTTTGTATAATTCACAAGTGATCAGAAAAATCATGGAACAGAATTTTTATTCAGACGCAGGAGGCCTTCCCTACTGAATACATTTTAATGGGTCATTAAGACACAAAATCAAATTCTTTGTGATTTTGCTCCATGAGCCATGCTCCATGTTTCGGTGTGCTACTTTTTTTATTTGTGGGCTTAAAAAAATCCTACAAAAGCATCGTATGTTATACGTCCTATTCTACTCTGTTTTCTGTATTATAATATATTTCAGAACTTAATCCATTATACTTTGGACAGAAAGAGCTGCTTCATTCTTTTTTAATGTTATATGATATTCCATAGCTGGATAATCAGTGTTCTGTCCAACTACTTCCCAAATGATGGCTATCTAGGTTGTTCTCAAAATACTCCATTCCTATTACAATCAACTGTTAATACCAATTTTACACAAGTTTGAATATAATCTAGAATGGATTGCTGGGTTAAAAGATCATTTAAATTTTTGCTGGTTACTAATGAATTGCAACCCAAAGAGGTTTGCACTCATTTACATTCCACTTAGAAATAAATAGCCCAAAGCATATCTCCCCAAACACTTACTAACATATGTGTTACCAAGCTAATCTGATAGGCAGAACCAGCACATGCTAACTTAAATTTGCATGTTGCCTATGAGACTGAGAGTCACTTCATGTGTTGAAGAGCTGCTTGGAGTTTCTCGTTTAGGGCTGCATTAGCATAGTTTTCTAATGTGCATTTTAATTTTAAAAAACTTGATTTTAAGAACTTAAGTATTAAGGAAATTAATCATTTGTCTTTTATGTGTCTTATAAATATTTTTGCACACTTAACTTTTCTTTTCATCTTGTTTATAGTATATTTTTATATGGAAGCTTTGACTTTCATATATTCTAATTTTTTAATTTTTAAAAATAGTTTCAGGGGCTTCGTGTCCTACATAGGGAAATATTTCATACACTTGACAGTACAGAATCATTCTTTCATATTTTAATAATTTTTAAATCTTTGATCTCTCATATATTTTGATGTAACAAGGCATGGATTTTTTTTTCCAAGTTGTCCTGAGGCTATTACTCAGTCTCCATTTCTCCCCCCCTTATTTGTAATGGCATTTTATCACAGAATTCCTCCCTAAAAGTCATCAGACTCACATGAGGTTTCCTAGTTGAATTTTATCCAACCACTGTGGAACAGATAACTCAAATGTTATTTAAACTCAACTGAACAGGAAAAAAAAATTGTATCATACAAGTCAACAGATTTTAGGAAATGGCTTTTTGACAGGTTTCTCCTTTAGTCTTTGGAAATTCATATGTATGGTTTTTTCCCCTCTTTCTCTGGAAAACCACACATTTCATCCAGATTTTTGATTTTACTTGTCTAGAGCTTAGTTTATCGTTGTTTATATTTCTTTTGCCATTGTGATTATTTTCCCATTCTTTTTTCCATTGAGTGTATTTTTGCTGTATTTTTTGTTCTTCATAAGATTAGCTAATGGTCCATTTCACTGAGTCCCTATTCTTGGATTGATATATTGGTTTTAGCCTACTTTTGGTTTTGTAATTTTTTTTTTTTACTCTCTTCTTGGGTTTCCTTTGTAGTTCATTTTCTAATTTTTTGAATCAAGCACTTATTCCTTGTTATTAACACAGAAACAAAATTTCCTTTCAGCACTGCTTTACCTTTAATCCACCGATTCTGCTATGCAGTGTTTTATTACCAGCATTTCTTAAGCATTCTCCAGTTTCTGATTTGATTTCTTTTTTATTCCAGGAGTTGTCTAGAAAGGAGTTTTCCATTTTGTTGCAAAATTTTTTGTTTTATTTTGTTCCCTCGTTTTTAACTTTAAAAGTCAGTTAAAAGTTAGTTTTATTTATTTGTGCCCAGCTAACTTTCAAAAAAATGTTATGGTGGAGAAATTCTTTTACATTTCTCTGAAGGCTAGATATTTCTGGAGATAAAGAAAGGGATGTGTGTGTGTGTGCGCGCGCGCGTGCACGTGCGTCTAGGAGCAATGTCATGTGGAGAAAGGGAGTCTGTATAAATTCCTCATCCAAAATCATTTCCTTAAACCCCCTTCCCCAGCCCCTAAGGAAAACATGAAGAGAGAAGGGGAGTACAAAGGGGATGACGTGTGGAAGGTTTTATTGCAGCAACTGTGGATTCTACCAGTTAATGCTTCTGTGTGACAGGAACTAAGCCTCCAAAGGGACAGACTTAGCACCATTTCATTTGTTACTAGGCCTTCATGTTGCCATGCTGGGTAGGAGGGCAGAGAGCTAGAGCTGAACTGCTCTAGTGGAAGGGATTTATAGAGATGAGGTGAAGAATGAGAAAGAAAGCAGAATCAGTAGCTAGAGGCAAGAGAAAGCCTTCAAGGAAGAACCAAGATGTTTAGTGATAGCTGTGATGAGTTCTCCTCAAAGCCTTCAGTAAGAGATCTATTTTTCACCATTGTGGTGTGAGGCTGCATCTTCTGGGAAGCCTTATTGAATGGATTGATGTGATTTCAAGTTGTGTAAGGGATGAAAGCAGAGGTAGTCAGTAGAAAGTTACTATACCTGAGTTACACTTTTAAGGACTTGATATAAAAATTTGTCCCTCTAGCTCAAGGCATGGAGAAAGGACACTGAGAGGAGGACTGTGAGAACCTGAATCTAGTTTTGGCTTTCTCAGTTTCTGTGGGATCTGGAGATCACTGACACCATTAGGTCTCAATTCTTCTGGAAAAAGATTGTGTAATAGCAGCTCACCCTTCATCTCTTTCTAGAATATTCCAAGAGTTAAGAGCTCTGACTAGAGTGAATGAACCTGGCTTTGCCCCTAACTTTATCATTTGGTTTGATCTTGGGCAGGTCACCTGACCCCTTTAAGAAATGAATTCATCCAGTGTAAAATTATAATAAGATGTTGCCTGCTTCAAAGAGTCATAGTAATGATTAAATGAGGTAATTTTTTAAAAAGCTGCTTATCACAGTTTCTGATTCAGGGTAAGGACTGAACAACTGATATCTTAAACAAGTTAACAGGCAAATGGAGGAATAAATGCATAAGACTACAAGGAGTTCTAGACCAGGATGAATAGGCTTCATTAGCTTTTTAGTGTGGGCAGTTCATCTAACCGCTTTTGTCTTTGACTTCCTCACTCTACTGAACTCTTAATTATTCAGAACGTATTTTGAAACACATCACAAGTCACAACCCATGTGGCCACCAGTTTCCTTACTGGCATAATAGGATCAACTAGTTGGTTTTTAACATCCCTTCCATCTCTAACTTTTCGTGAGATCATTATAGTTGTTACCCTCAGTATCTGTGATCCTGTGCTCATTCACATATATCCTGCTCCTAATTGTCTATGCTCTGGCCATCAGTACTAGTGCTCTTCCACTCTTGGATACAGCATACTAGCCACATGGCTCAGACAGTCAAACACACTCATACACATTTCACTCTTTTGTACTTACTCCAGGTTTCCTTCTGACTTGATACCACAGAGACCACTGGCCAGGAGCCCTTAACAGGCTCATGGATGACCCCCTAAAATCCACAATCACTGAAAAAAACGCTAACACACTTGAAAATAACTTAGGATGGATTGTATTTAAAGGTACTACGTGTCCTCTCTTGAATTAGGAGGTAAAGATTTAGTAGAAACAGAACTTTGATGTCAGATCGATGTGAATTTGAATAGTGGTTGATTGTACTTCCCAGTTCTGGGAGCTTTGACTAGGTAATTAATCCTTAAAACTTAAATTTCTTCATCTGTATAATGGAGATAGTTACAGCCTGGCATTAATTTGAGAAAAATAAATGAAATAAAGATGTAGAAGGGCTTGGCACAGTACTCGATGCATTCTTTCCTTCTCTCTTGGAACAGGAGGTATGGATGACAAGGTATGTCTGATCCCAAGAGCCCATGATCTTGGAACGCTTTTGGTCTAGTACTACAAATGAATGGCAATGCCATCTTCAATGCTCCATTAAAAAAATGGTAGGGGTGCCTGGGTGGCTCAGTTGTTAAGCGTCTGCCTTCGGCTCAGGTCTGATCCTGGGGTCCTGGGATCGAGCCCGCATCGGGCTCTCTACTCAGCAGGGAGCCTGCTTCCCCCTCTCTCTCTGCCTGCCTCTCTGCCTACTTGTGATCTCTGTGTGTCAAATAAATAAAATTAAAAAAAAAAAAGGTAAAAAAAATATTTCAGTGAATGAAGCCTCCAAGGATTATTCACTACAGTGTTAATGAGCATTTGAAAATTCTGCAACCTACCTCTCAATTTCTAACTGTCCTGTGTAACAACATGTGAAGGGGGGTTGGCTGTAAGGTGTGTGTGAAGACTAGAAGTCTTGGGGAAAGAACTGTAAGGGTGACAGAGCTCTTAGGACCCACCCATGTGCTGGGATGAAGAGTCTAATAGTAAAGATGGAAAATGGGGAGAGCAAAGGAAAGCAAAATGCTGAGCAATTGGAAAATAAACCTTATTATTATTACCTGGCTTTTTGCTCTACCCCGTTGGGAGTAGATATTCTAACAAACAGTACCATGTTTCAAATATGGATTAGGAGAGACTCTTTGCAGGTCTGATGACATGAAAAAGAAAAGCAAAACTGAATAACTGAAAAACTTGAAAATCCAAGTGCTGATTAACCGAGAGTTGGCTCTAAAAAGAATGAAAACATCTGCTGGCTTCTTTGAAGAAAAAAACAATCCCTTTGGGTTCTTCCTGCAACGAATCCTGTTCTCAATTTTCTGTTTGGGAGTGATCCAGGAAAAAAATGACCTCTCCCATTCTAGTAATGAATTTCTATTCCCTTTTGAACTTTAAATATGTTAATTTAATCCTCACATGGTCACCAAAAAGTATGTATTGTCAAACCATAGATCTTGGTACACTGCTTCAGGGCTCACCCCTACCCTGTGACTCTGACTTCTCCAGTTCTAAACATAGAGCTTGTCAAAAGGAAAGATGGCCTAGCCCAGCCAGCCCAGGCCTGTCCCTCTGGTGTTTACAAGAATTCTGCCTTTTTTGTCATGATGTCCCTTCACTGAACTGAAGCATTCCCAACCCTCTAATGATTTCAGAAACTGGCTAAGAACACTCAGTAGCATGGGACCAAAACCACACTACTACTCATTTCTGGACTTGAACTCTCCAGCATTGAGAACATATTATCCTACAATATGGTAAATACCTTCCAACTGGGATTTTATCTATTCTTTTTTATAAGATCATTCAAGTATTTTCCCTCATTAAAAAACACACACACACACACACACACAACATGATATGTTAATCTGCAGGCCAAAAAAGCATTGTATAATCTCGAGTGTGTGTGAACACTGAGGGTGCTTAGATGGGCCTGTACTCCTGAAAATACAAAGTACTTGCTGCCTTTCAATGTTCAGCTGGTTAGGGGTAGATTTTTTTGAAGCTGGGGAGTCCTTTTTCTAATCTGAGATTCACTGGCATTTAGTAAGTACAGGGCCTTTTCCTGGAGGCAGAGTCTAGAAGCTTTAGGCAGTTTTGTCCCTGTCCTCAAGGAACCTGCCCTTTTCACATCCAGACCTGCCCTGTTGGCCATCCTGAGCGCCCCAACTTACACAAGGAGGCCAAAGCTGCACATAAAGAAACGTGGATCAACAAAATCATCTGCTATCTCCTGTTTTTATTTGTCACTCAGCTGCCCTTTGCTGCCCCTATACATTCAAGAATCTCCAAACTCTCCTGACTCTCTGGGGTCCTCTGTGTCCTTTAAAAAATTTTGTCTGATCCCTCTCTCATTTCCACAGGGGCCAGATTTTCACTAGTGCTCTCAAGCTATCCTCCCTATCTCTTATATCTCTCTTTTTTCACAGGGAAAATCAAGGCCATCATGTAGGACAAGCCTAAAACTCAAAGATTTCTTTTTATGAAGTATCTACCTCCCCACCACCCCCACACCTCATTATGTTCAACAGCAGTAGAAGAGCTATCCCTCCCCGGACAAAGCTTATTGCTCTATAATGCCGTAAGAGCTTCCATAGGATTACAATGTGGGGAGAAAACAGATTCCACGTGTCAGCTAGAATCTATGTTTCCACAACTTCTGTAAGACTACTGCTTAGGGAACGATGTCCCAACATCTATTCTCATATAAGTGGATCTCACAGCTGCATCTAGGTCCTCCTTCAGGTACTCAGTATTATAAAACGTGGGGGCATGAGAAGGTCTATGATGAGATACAAATGTGTGAAGTTCTTGAATACTCGATTCCGTTTTCTCTTTTGGATTCTCCATTGTGAACCTACCCAGGATTTCTACTTCACAATTTTTAAAATTTCCTGTTAGTCATTATCTAACCGGGATTTAAGAGAACAAGGTCCTTATTTCCCCACACATGGGACAATCAGGAACGATATCAAGTCTGTCAACAGTAGGCTGATAGGAAAGGAGGAGAGAAGCTCAAGGAAGTTAATAAAAATGGAAGGAACTTCAGAAGATCCTCGACAAGAGAAAACTATCTCTACATATAGGAAGGCCTTCAAACCAGATCCATCAGTTTTGACAACAGTAAACTGTATTTTTAAATAGCTCTGGTTAGAAGTTTTTCAGTGTCATCACTAAATCTTCCCTAGAAGTATGGTCTGTGGGGGAACAGTGCTCCAAGTGGAACTAATCTTCAGGGAAAGCGTCGGCCAGCTGACTGCCAACCTTGACATTCAGCACTCTAAACATGATTACCCCAACCATAAGATACAGCTTTACACTCTTTTACACAATTCAAAATATTCTCAAACTAAGTCAGA
The DNA here is from genome assembly GCF_002288905.1 of Enhydra lutris kenyoni. NCBI lineage: Eukaryota > Metazoa > Chordata > Mammalia > Carnivora > Mustelidae > Enhydra > Enhydra lutris. Next base: position 16,383,516 of record NW_019154124.1, on the reverse strand, counting down.
TTTTAAACCACAAGCATCCAGAGGAGATGAATGTAATTCTAAGTTTACTAGATCCATGCCACCAGGTTTTAGAATGGACACATGATCGCTCAGTGGTGGACCTACCGCTCTTGACTAACATCCTCCTATCTGCTGATACAGATTTCTCAGCCAGAAAAACAAACCTTAGGACAGAGGAGTTTAGAACTTTAGAATATATGTCTTGGGTGTTTGCTAAACCCCCTAGAAGAAATTCTCACAGATAGAACCAGGGTAGCATGATTCAGGCTAATCACCAGGCAATCTTAGAGTTGACTCAAACTTTAGATAGGATACTTCTTTAGAGGGGCGCCTGGGTGGCTCAGTGGGTTAAAGCCTCTGCCTTCGGCTCAGGTCATGATCCCAGGGCCCTGAGATCGAGCCCCACATCAGGCTCTCTGCTCAGCAGGGAGCCTGCTTCCCTTCCTCTCTCTCTGCCTGCCTCTCTGCCTACTTGTGATCTCTGTCGAATAAATAAATAAAATCTTTAAAAAAAAAAAGATACTTCTTTAGATCTTGGTTTACTCATCTGAAAGCTGAGGATAATGCCAATGTCTACTTATAAAGCAGTTTCAAGGGTTACAATGCCCTTAGTTTTCAAGACAAGAGTGTGATGTATAATTTATTATTTTTGTCATTAAAGACCCCCTCCAGCGACCATTTTTGGAAAGGATCTTGGCTATTGGGAAATATGATCAAGGATCATATCTAAGTCTCAGAGCATAAAGGGAAGCTGTAGCTGCTGGCTAAATATATGCATTTGAAATCAGCAGGCCTAGTCATTTCAGCCAAGACACGATATGAGCAGCCAGTTCTCTGTGGTAGGAAAATCTGAGGACTCCCTGGATCCAGTTACCCACAGAAAAGCTGGGTTCACATGAGAGGCTACTGCTGAAGAAGAACCATAGCTGTGAAGAGCAGAGCTGGAATGGCACCAGCAGGGAACAACCCAATCTAAATCCTTAGGAAGGAAAGGACTTTGGATTAAACAAGGTTATGTCTTAATTTGAAGGAAAAAGGCAGATTATGAATCAAAACATATCCCATCATCTAATCAAGTGCCACCATCCTGAACAACCTTTGCAGCTCTGTGTGGGAGCCCTGTCAACAGACAGATATCTCCATCTAGAAACATAGCTCTATCTGTACTTGTAAACCTAAATGTATCTATGAACACATCTGTAGATATCATCTCTCATCCAAAACTAGATTTATAGTGTGTATCTTAGTCTATATCCATAAGTAAAACAAACGTTGTAAACCAATGAGTGTGTGAGATTACCTCTGGGTGTGTGAGATTATAGATACTAAGAAATTAAAAAAATTTTTTTTGCTGTGTTTTCTGATAAGTATGTATTGAATTATAACAATAATAGGATATTGATTTTGAAAAAGACACTGGAGAGAAAGAAAAGATGCTGGCGTGATCTCAGCCTTTGTCAACTTCTCCTTGCCTCTCATGATGAGCAGCACTGAGACGGCATGTCCTGGGGGAAAATCCTGTCAGTGAGGAGGGCTCAGATTGAAATAGGTCATGAATGGGAGATTAAACACATGCACACACACACACAAAATGCACCCTGAATCTGCTTGTAGATTTCCTACCCAGCTTTCAGCCATGGAATTTCAAGGTTATATTCTATTATATAATGTGTATAATATAATATTATTCTACTCTTCCCATTGTCAAGTCCTTTGGTCATGGTTTCCTTGAAGCCAGATGATTAGAAATAGATTTTAGCTTGTGTTTCTTAAAAAGAGGCCAGATAAAGGACACCAAAGAAAGAGACTTTAATTTTTCCAATGTACTGCCCAAATCAGTATTACCCTAATAGGCAATTTTAGGCCATGTGTCTCCCAGGCTTCCCAGCTTGGTATTTGGTAGGGATTCAACTCTGGGAGGCATGAATGGCCTACTACAGTCAGGAGGAGAAATAGGTGTAGATAGGAAGGAAAACAGGATTTTTTACATCTGTGTGGGCTGATGTATGGTAGAGGATCCCTGACCCTGTGTATGAAGAGGTTCTAGACTCACAATGGAGATGAGACTAACAGTTATGACAGAAGGAGCATAAAGCCATGGGCTTCACTGTGCTTCCTGACCTTGTGTCTTCACCCAAAGAAAATCTTCCTGACTCCAGAACAATTCTACAAGAGCAGAGCCTCGCTTTGCATATACAGACATTTATCCCCAGCAGACATATTATACTTTGCCATCTCACTGGACTGCAAACTCAAGACAACTGGTACTTATCTTTGCCCTCCCATGTTTCCTTTGTGGAGCAATGACATTACTGCCCACCAAGTCACCGGGATCACTGGAGTCACTGTGACTCTTCCCCTTCTTTCATTCTCTCTCTCCACTCACTACATTCAACTTCACTAAAGCTTTCTCCTCTCTCTCAATCCTGCTTCTGTTGCCTTGGTTGAGGCTCTCATCATTTTTTCCCCCTTGGACCACTTCTAGGCCTAAGCAAGTGAGCTTTAATCCATTTCATTCCTATTCAAGTCTTTTCAATCATATTCACACTAAACATTATTGTTCACCTTTTAAATGCTAGATGTAGGGTGCTAGATGCTGGATGTATAAAGCTTATAAAAATAGATAATAGATGATCATTAGTCCTTAATCTGTAGCAGATATACACTTTACATGTCTGATATAATGTCATCTGCATAATATCCCAATAAGGTAGCCATTATTACTATATCCATTCTACAGATGAAGAAACCAAGGAATAGAGTGCTTAGGTAAAACTGCTGAAACCATATAGCTGGTAATTTGTGGTGCTGGGTGTGGGCCCAGGCTGTCTGACTCTAGAGACTGGGCCTTTGAGCTCTAAGGAGAGAGGTCTCTGGCCTCATGGAGTCACAGAATGGTAGGAAAGATAACTAATACTCAAATACACACACACACACACTACTTGGTATCAAGATTCTGTGGTAACATAAAACAAGGCGTGGGATCAGAGAAGGCTCTTCAGAAGAGGTGATGCTTGACCCAAGCCTTCATGATGAATAGGAGTTCATCAGGGCACAATACTTGTAACAGATAGCTTTTCAACAGCATTTACCACATCCTGGGCACTGTTCTAAGTGCTCTGTCATATTGACTAATTTTATCTTTATAATTTTGGATAGGAGATATGGTTCCCATTGTACAAATGAGAAAACAGAGATTAGGTAAGTTAAGTGAAAAGTTCAAAGTCATACAATAATGGAATGGCAGAGCCAGGATCTCAAACCGGATTTTTGTTCTGGAATCAATGCTGTTAACTGTTACACTCCCCTGCCTCTCAAAAAAAAAAAAAAAAATTGGGTAAGGGGATTCTAGGCACAAAAAAAAAAAAAAATTCCAAGACAAAGAACTAACACATGGTATGCAGTGTGGGCAATGACAGAATGAGCTCTGCTATGAGCCAAATTATACTCACCTAAAAATTTATGGACTGAGGTCCCAATCCTCAGTACCTCAGAATATAACTATATTTAGAGTTAGGGTCTTTGAAGAGATACTTAAGTTAAAATGAGATCATTAGGGTAAGCCCTAATCCAACATGATTGTTATTCCTCTAGGAAGAGATTAGGGCCCAGGGAGAAAGCAGCCATGTACTAGTCAAGGAGAGAGGCCTGGAACAGATTCTTCCCTGCAGGCCTCAGAAGAAACAAACCTTGAGGACTCCATGATCTTGGACTTACGCCTCCCTAGCTGTAAGAAAATTGACTTCTGCTGTTTAAGCCATCCAGGCTGTGGTATTTCATTACAGCAATCCTGAAGACATGTACAACCTGTGAGGGTAAGCAACACCAGGTCATACTGGGTCTTGGTCCTAGGGCACTAGAACTGGACCAGCGTGTTTTCAACTGCAGTCACATAAGCTATCATTTTACAGAGCTCATGCTGGTGTCATTGTGGAAAGTGAGACTTGAGGCTTGGTCAGGTTCACATGGAGGTCCAGGCAGAGGATAATGAAGGCCTCCAAGTCAGAAATGGGATGCAGAAGAAGGAAGCAGAAACCATGAGGAAGGAGACAACCACTCGCTTCTTTTTCCCACTCCCTGCACCTGCCTCTAAAGCAAGCCATCTTGAAGTCCCCACCAGTTCCTGACCATGCCATGTGCTCCCCACCATGTCTCTGTACCTAATACTCTGAGCTGTCTCACATTTAAGGATACTTTTAAGACCCGGATCCAGGGACGACTCCTCTAAGACCCTATCTCCATCCACGTCAGCAGGTCACTTTCTTCTCTGCTTCCCTAGTACTATGTACACATCTCTATTCTGACTCTCACCCTTTGGTTCTGTGATTCTTTGTTCCATGCCTGTCTCTCTGATTAGATGGTAAGCTCCTTAAGAGAAGGTATAGGCCCCTAACAAGGATAAGTGCACGGACAGATGCTGACTGAAAAAAAATAAAGCCTTAAAAAAAAAAAAAAAAGTACAAAGAGGGCACCCAGGTGGCTCAGTTAAGTGTCTGCCTTCAGCTCAGGTCATGATCCCAGGGTCCTGGGATCTAGCCTCACATCGGGCTCCCTGATGGCGAGGAGTCTGCTTCTCCCTTTCCTTCTGCCCCTGCCCCTCAGCTCATGCTCTGTCTCTCGCTTTCTCTCTCTCTGAGATAAATACATAAAATCTTAAAAAAAAAAAAAGTACAAAGAACCATACAAATTTAAAGGAAAAGTGGATTCTGGTTCCACAGGTGTACAAGAAAGTACATCAAAGATGAAGGCACACAGGAAGAGATGCACTTCTGAAATAAGACACACGTACCTGTCTGATAGTCTTGCCCTTTTTACTTCCAGATATAAAGAAATGCTGGGGAAGCTAAATAGATGCAATTGCTTTAGGGGAAACCATGTTGGGGACAGCACAGGGAATTCAAGATGCTTACTGAAGAAGAAAGGGTGATAAATGAGTTGAATAATCCTAATGCTCAGTGGCCTTTAATGGATTTTTCCCCTACGTAATTTGCTATGTCGACTTTGGTTTTTAAACTCTCATTTAGGTAAGTATCTAAAATTTACAAAATGACCGTGGCCTCCACAGACTTCAGACCCATGAGGATGTCTTGGTTATAGCTCTCACATTCAATTCAGAGCAAAGGAATCAAGAACAATTACCAGTCAGAATGTGTGATTACACTCAATGCTCTACTATCTTCCTATGTACAGTGGTGGCCCAAATGTGTATGGTTATCGATGTAGCTCTCTCCTGAATGGTATTTTTCTCTGAAGTTTAATTTCCTCTGTGGATTATATGAACATTTTAGCTTAGTTGTGAGGTCATGAAGACTACGTGTAAGTGGCACGGTTGAATTTTTGGCACAAATTCTTGATAAATTAGTCATCCTCAGAGTTATCTTCAAATGTGAGATGGTAGAGGTGATGGTATGAGGTCTGTTTACAAAGATGAGGTCACTGACCTGTATTAGTTTCCAAGGCTGCCGTAACTAATAACCACAAACTTGGTGGCTTAAGAGAGCAGAAAGTAATTCTCTAAGTTCTGGAGGCTAGAAGTTCCAAGACAAGGCATCAGCAGGACCATTCTTCCTCTAAGGGCTCTAGCGAAGATGCTGTTCCTTGCCTCTTGCAGCTTCCAGTGGCTTCAGAGGTGTTCCATGGCTAATGCCTGTCCAACTCCAATCTCATTCTCCATCTTTACCTGGTCTTCTTTTTCCAGGTACATTCTCTGTGTGTCTTCTTAAAGGGCACTTGGCATTGGATTTAGGGCCCACCTGGTTAATCCAGAGTAATCATTTTAGGGTCCCTATGTAAGTTACATCTGCAAGACCCTTTTTTGAAATAAGATCACATTCCCAGGTTTTGGGGAATAGACCATATGAATATCCTTCTAGGGCCCACCATTCATGTGCTACATGACCCATGGTCAAAAAATCTTGAGGGTGGTAGAGGTGCTTTCCCAGGAGTAATGACAGATTTCTACTGAGGCACCAAAGCTCTTGCCACCTCGACTCAATGTAAAATTAATAATATGCACACAACTAACCTTAATCTGAAATGTGTGGGCCAAAAACAGTTCTTATCAAGATATATCTCTCATTGCCCTCCACAGGGCTGTAATACGTCTGAATTAGTTGACGATGTGAAAAATCGGAATATTTTTACATAAAAATCCTAAGTTTCTGGCTTTTCTAGTAAAGTCAGAGCTAACAACATTAGGTCTGGAATCCTTCTCAGTAGCTGCTCCTTTAGATGGGGGCTGGACTTCCAAGTGCCACAGTCCCTTACCACCCTCTATTGCTTATCCAAGTCCCACTTCACTCACTGGAATTACACTTGACCCTTGAACAACATGGGTTTGAACTGCAAAAATATGTATTACACATGTATTATATGTATGTTATATAGAGTACTACATAATTATATGTATTTATTTATATGCATCATGTGTTTATACATATTTATATACTCATATAAATAATGAAATATTTATATATTTTATAAATAATGTAATATATATAACATACATATAATACACTATTTATATATAATGTACAGAATATGTGTTAATTGTTTAGGGTATTGGTAAGACTTGTGGTCAACAGTAGGCTATTCATAGTTAAATTTTGGTAAAATCAAAAGTTACAGGCAATTTTTTAACTGTGCACGGCTTGGCACTCCTACCGTCCCTGTTGTTCAAGGGTCAACTATGGTTACTTGGCTCCTGAGTTATTGAGTTGGACATCTCTAGCCCATGGGCATGTTTCAAGGGCAGCTAACCATTTGGGTGAAAATTCAAACAATGACCTGATTCACTTTAACCATGGAGCTGAATTCCAAAAAGCGCTGTCAAAAGATTCTGCGCTGATCATCCCAAAGTATCCGCTGAGAGCCAAGATTCAGAACCCAAAGATCTACAGCTCTGTTACTATGACATAGATCCTACACTATAATGGTCTCACTTCTTTTAGGCACAGCCTCATGTCAAGATCATTTACAATCTTGAATCCTGCAGGCCCAACTTAACTCCAGAAGACTTGCTTATTGCTTTGTGCACCAAATATTTTATCTGTTTTATAACACTCTTCACATAATATACTGAATATTTTCCTGCTCACGGTAAAATTTGTTGATTGAGTTATACCCACAGAGCTTAGTTAATTCTCTCAGCATTTTATTACCCAACACACAGGGCACACAGGGAGAAAAATAAAAAGAAAATCCCATTTTCAGCAGGAGTGGGTTCAAAAGACATCTACTACTTGTGCTTCTATTCTTGAGTTCAGATCACATGGAGCTGGAAAAGGCCATGAAATAAAGAAATATGCAGACCTTCAACATGCAAGGCTAATTTATTACTTGCAATTAGACTGACAGTTGGCAGTGAGTAATTAAGGAAACACTGACCTAGCTAGTGTTCCTACAGAGGTATTTTCTCTGGGATTAGCTGTTCTTGCACTAATTTCTGCATGCCATTCTCAAGTTTAAAAAACGGTATGATTCTTGCCTGTAGCAGGGAGACAGATTTTCAGGGAGATGTATTTTCATGTGTACTATTCTCACAAACAAAATTAAATTCATGTATTTTGTGCTTCTTTAAATACATTTCAAGGGGCGCCTGGGTGGCTCAGTGGGTTAAGCCTCTGCCTTCGGCTCGGGTCATGGTCTCAGGGTCCTGGGATCGAGCCCCGTGTTGGGCTCTCTGCGCAACGGGGAGCCTGCTTCCCCCTCTCTCTCTGCCTGCTTCTCTGCCTACTTGTGATCTCTCTCTCTCACTCTGTTGAATAAATCAATAAAATCTTAAAAAATAAATAAATAAATAAATACATTTCAATAAAGGAAATTCAAGATTCTTGAAAAAATATCACACACACACACACACACACACACACAGACAGCACTTTCTAATGAGTCAAACCTGTGACATCTTTCTTCATTAGTAGTGACTAATGAGTTGATTTAATTTAGTACAGACAATCTAGGTAAAATGATGGATTAAGTGGCAAACAACACACACAATGGCAGCACAACACGAAAGCCATCACTTCTAAAAATTTGAACCAAAGTAGATTTCATGAAGTTGGGAAGTGAACGATTTATAATCAATTTAAAAACCATCTGCTTTAGGGGCACCTGGGTGGCTCAGTCAATTAAGCATCTGCCTTTGGCTCAGGTCATGATCCCAGGATCCTGGTCCAGCCCTGATTCAGGCTTCCTACTCACCAGGGAACATGCTTCTCTCTCTCCCTCTGCTAACCCCCCTATATTTGTTCTCCTTCTCTCTCAAATAGATAAAATCTTTAAAAAAATCTTTAGCATTCTAAGGAAGATTATTTTTTAGTATATAAGACACAGCAAAAAATAATCACTTTCAGAATGATTAGACAGCAACTCCTATCAACTGGTGAAGGGATAAAGAAGATGAGGCATATATACCCAATAGAATGTTATTCTGCCTTTAAAAAGAATGAAATCTTGCTATTTGCAAGGACATGGATGAAGAAATATAATGCTAAGTAAAATAAGTCAGAAGAAGACACATACCATATGATTTTCACTCATATGTGTAATCTAAGAAAGAAATGAGCAAAGGGGAAAAACCGAAAAAGGGAGACAAACAAAAAAAAAAGACTCTAAAGCATAGAGAACTGATGGGTACCAGCAGGTGGAGGGAGGATGGGTAGAGTAGATGATGGGGATTAAGGAGTGCACTTGTGGTGGTGAGCACTTAGCGAGGTACAGTATTACCGAATCACTATATTATACACCTGAAACTAATAAAACATTGCATTAACTAACTGGAATTAAAATAAAATTAAAAAAATTCAACAGCATCTCTTAAAGGAGACTTTTTCACTGTCTACCTCATAATGATACAACAAGAAGTCTGGTTGCCCTCATCGGTAGTTCCCTGAAGGACTTTTACTCATTTCATTGAAAGTGCTTTGGAGGAAATTCCTGCAACTAAAGTTAAATTTACCCTGACCTTTTATTTTAAACTTGAAAGAGCTGAATGGTAGAGGAGTATCAGTGATTCTTTGAAGACTGCCTCCAGATCTCTCTCGAGACTTCCTGCGAGTCATGCTTACCAAAGATCATGAAGACATGGCATCAACTGAGCAGCAGGCTGAGGAAGGGAAATGCTGATTAGCGAGACCTGCTGGCTGTAACCCTCCATCCTGGACATCTGTCACTGGTTTTTGTGAATAATGAATTTTGTTCCTATAAATTACTCTGAAATACTTACACAGTCAGAAGCATAATTAGTGATGATAAATAGCTATACGTGAGGATACTGCAGCTCAATCAATCTTCATTTTTCAAAGTGTTGCTTCTCCACAGAGCAAACAGACACGGCCAGTAAGTGCCGGCAAACCAAGGCTGACTAAGCGGAGACTGTCTAGGAAATGATTTACAAAATGTATATTCCATGACATAAGGGCCATAAACTTGTAGCTGCTTTTTCATTCATTTCTCCTAGTAATCTTGAATCATAAGCTCTTGAGGTTGAAAAGTATTCTCACTGAGAACATACTTTAATCTCAAAATAAGTCCGTTGGTTCTTAAATATCTGCAGTAATTTTTGTCATCCTTTCAGCTACAACAACTTAAGTACTATGCTCACCACGGATAGTACACGTATTTAACGAGTGCCTAAGAGGTATCTGCTACCGTGAAGGACTCAGGGAAGAAGAGGATGAGCTCAGAGAACATAACCTCAGCCCCAAGGATCTTGGGCTCCATTCAAGGTGGTGACATAATATAGAAGCACCAAAAGAACAACGTGAGTGGGCTACGAAGGTAAGACTGTCCCAAACAGTGAATGTCAGGATGAGCCTGAGTGTGGAGGGGGCAGAATGTCAGTACAAGACACAGAAATGGAGAAAGCACCTTAAGGAAGTGGGATACTGGTCCAGAAAATTCAGCAATAAGTACATTCGATGAAAAACACAGTGACTGACTCTATGGACTTCGCAAAGCAGTTCACTGGGGATATAAATGAGCATCTCCAAGCACCAGTTTTCTGATCTGCAAAATGGGCATGACAATAGTTAACATCTTAAGAGGTTGTTCTGAGTCCTGAATGAGACAGAAAACATATCGTGATCAGCATGATTAGCCTGTTGTCTGTCCTAATCTGGTAATTAATATATTCTTAATTTTATTTTCCCCAGTTCTAACAATTGTAAAATGTGCTCAATTACTAAAATAATTTACTTTATGGTGCATGTTATAAATAAGAACCATGTGAAAAATAATTAGATACGTTGACTTCCCCCCCCCCCAACTGTAGCATCAAATGCCTGCTTGGACTCTTTTATGTTTCTTTCCTCCATGAATTTTTATAAGTTGAACTCCCAGAATGGCCCTCTGGTGAATCATTACTAGCTGGATAAAGCTTTTTAATTTGGGTGCATACTTGATTTGACAGCTACCAAGTTTGGCCAGGTCCCAGATTTGCAGATTGATGAATTAACAGCCTCTCAGCCAGTCTGCTTTTGGGTTGTTTCCCACCCCTGCCCCCCTTTGCTAGTTTTCCCCCCGAGATTTGAAGGCCCATGATGTGAGCAATTTTTCCAACTTATGGCATCTTTCCGGCACAAATGGCGGTCCCTGAAGGCCAGTAACTGGCCTTGGGTGTTACAAGAAGGATCCTTTAACACCACCTTTCTATAAAGCTACAGAACACAGAGCAGTTGTGACTCTGACACACACACACAGCATGCTCAGCTAAGCACTTCCTTTTCTTATCTTCCCCAGTACCCCGGGGGTTCAGCAAGATGGGAAGCTTAAGGCCTGGAAAGGGGGGCAACACTGCAGGGAGCCCCAAAGCAAGGAATATAGAATGGAATGGGGCTACCTGGATGAGGAAGGTGACTGTATGGCCTTCACAGCCCTCTCCTCCCCCTCTTCCACTATTAAGCTCCCCTTGCACAAACAGGCATCCCAGTCCCCAACCCCTGCAAAACATATGGGCTCTAGATAGGGCTCCATCAATATTACAACACTGGTTTAAACACACCATCTGAAGTTGCCTCATCAGCTCAAGTCAGGTGCCAGCAAACCTGCCAGATGTGGCTTCCTTTCCTGTTTCCCCAATTTTCCTGCTTCTAAGGCTCAACTGAGACACTTGCAAAAAAAAAATGCAAATTCAAAGTCTCCTTCTCTGGAAATTCTAAGGTAGAGCCCAGGGATCTGGCTCATTCACACAATCCAGGAGATTCTTACAATGTGTACAAGTTGCACAACACTGCTTTGGTCTTCCTGGGAGCACCTACTATATCCTGACAATGGGTTCTCGCAGGAGGGAGAGGTGGGTCTGTTTCACCCACATTGAGTCTCGGCTCTGACCACAGAGTCAGAGGCCTTGAAGTGTTTTTCACCCAAAAAGCATCTAATCCCCCATCTAGTCTTCAGGCACTTAAACCATGTGAGATGTAAAGTTCTTTAATCCTCATATAAAAGCCTATAAAGAAGGAAAATTCCAAATACCAGTTGCTCTCTTAATTAAGAACCTCAATAATGTTGTACCAATAGTGAAAACTTTTTAGAAAATGGCTGAGAGAAGGGAACGATAGTCAATTATTTGTTGAAGGAGCAAGAGAATGACTAGCTGTTTTTTGAAAAACACTGTTCAAACCTCACTTGTGTATATTCGTAAACTAAGCATATACTTTTATTTTTTTAGTTCTTAAAATTTTTTTAGAGAGAGAGATTGAAAGTGCATGCAAATGGTAGGGGGCACGGAAGGACAAAGGGAAAGAGAAACTCAGCTGACTCCACAATGAGCAGGGAGCCCTGACGCGGGGCTCAATCTCATGACACTGGGATCATGGCCTGAGCTGAGATCAAGAGTCAGATGTCTAACCAATGAGCTACCCAGGCATCCTAAGCATGTATGTCTAAAGTTCCACTGTTACTTTAAAAAAAAAAAAAAAGTTTATCCTTGTGTATGTTAAATTTCCATAATAAAAAAAGTATAAGACATATTATCTAAAATGTTTCTCATAAAATTTTGTTTGGTGCATTTATCTCTCCTGCATGTGTTAAGGAAAAAGTATTTCCCACCACTTTAGTACATCTACACAGGTGGACTTTATGTCCACAAATGCTTTTCCTCCTTACTGGCAACTTGACTGAACCATTCTGTAAATTTAACTTCCAGTACATATTTAGAATGACATAAGTCATGGGATCATAAGATTTTTTAAAGAATTTAAATACACCTGAATAAGGTCTATAGATTAAATAAGAGTAGTGTAACAGTGATCACTGATTTTGATCACTGTACTGTGATTATATAAGATGTTAACATCTGGGGCACCTGGGTGGCTCAGTGGGTTAAGCCTCTGCCTTCGGCTCAGGTCATGATCTCAGGGTCCTGGGATCGAGCCCCGCATGGGGCTCTCTGCTCAGCAGGGAGCCTGCTTCCCCCCTCTCTCTCTGCCTGCCTCTCTGCCTACTTGTGATCTCTCTCTCTCTCTGTCAAAAAAAAAAAAAAAAATTCTCTCTCTCTCCTTCTCCCTCTGCCCCTCCCCTCCTCTTACAAATAGATATAAATAAACAAACAAATAAATTTACTTTGGAAAAAAAAAAAGATGTTAACATCTGTGGGAAGTGGATAAAGGGTATACAGAAATTCTTTATGCTATTTTAACAATGTGTGCATGTCTTAGACTACTTCAAAATAAAAAGTTAACAAGGAATTTAAAATTTAGATATTAAAATTCATATATTCACCACCCAGACTGCATAAATGTCAACACTCTGTCTTACTTGCCTTTGTTTTTAAGGCAAACATGAAACAGACAAATGAATCTACTCTTTTTATCACTCTGTACTCCCACTAGCAATGAGTAGAAACTCCAGTTTTTCTTCTTCTTCTCCACTACTCAATATTGTAAGACTTTTTAATTATTTCTTTCATGAAGGGTACAGAACAGCATCTATTTCACTTGCCATCACCTCAAAGACCGAAATTGAACTACTTTTTATAGGCTACTTGGCCATTTAGATTTTCTCTTCTTCCTAATGTTCACATTTCTGTTGGCATTTTTCTATTTTTTTTCTTAACGATGTGGTAGTTCTTTGGGTCATGTGGATATAAGCCTTGGCTTATAAAATGCATGCAGGTACCTTTAGTCACTTTATAGCTTGCTCTAATTGGTCATGGGGTCCTTTTTTTAATTTTTTTTGAGACATAATTTGCATTTTAACACAGTCAGTTTTCCATCTTTTCATTTTGGGTTTTTGTATCTTATATACTTCCACTTTCCCTAGTATCATGATAGTTTGGTATTGTGTTCCCCAAGTTTTGCTTCTAATGCAAGTTTTAATCTTCACAGAAGTTATGGCTATTATTGTTCTGAGGCTAGAATCTATTTTTATTCACTTGTTGAAGTTTATTTAATGATTTATTCTTTTCCAACAGACTTTTAATACCACATTTTATAACAAGTTTTCATATATGCATGGGTCTATTTTTGACTCTTGGAGCTTTTTCCTTAGTTTGTCTATTCCTATACAAATACGTCACTTTTACTTTACCATAACTTTAAAATAAGTCTTAAAATCTTGCAGATCAACCCCCTTTTTTTCAGAATTATTTGGTATTCTTTACTTTTTCCTCATGTGTATTCTGCACTCACTGTCAAATGGCAAACCTTTAACTACAGCTTTTTTATTGGAATATTATTGAACTGACAATTTTGGAGGAATTGATTTTATGACATTGTGCTTTTCTATGTATGGCATAATTCTCCATTTCCTTCTACATTCTCCATACCTATATTCTTCAATAGTATTTTAACTTTCTCTATAACTATTTTACATAAAGTTAGATTTTTTTAGGGGTATCTTTTAAGTTTTATTGCCTTGTGAATGAGTTTCTCCTACCTTTTATTTCGTTATTGACACTGTGTCAGAACACTACTGAGTACTGTATAGTAACCTTATACCAAGGAACCTTACTGAACTTTCTTATTGAACGTCTAGGTTCCCAACTCTTAACGCTAACTGAAAAATAAACTAGTTGGGGTTGAAGATCACAGGATTTCTAGGAGACAACTGGGAATGTGCCATGACTCCCTCCCACCAAATATAAGGGGATGGGTGGGAGCTACTTTCTCCTACAACTTAAATCCAGACATAAGGGATTTAAGGAGCCTAAGAAATATGTGCTCACCAGTTTACAGTTCTAAGGGGAATGGGCTCCTGACTTCCTGTGGGAAATGTAAAGGGGAGGGCTGAGAAAAGGAGAGGGTGCCATATTGGTAGCCTGGACCATTGGAATTGGTCAGGGCAGATGATGGTGGGGGTTTCTTCATGGACCAGATAAAGTTCAATAGGAGAGCATGTCTGTGTAGGGTTATCACAAGTTTGTTCAAGAGAACTACCTTAAATGGGTCAAAGATCCCAATAGGGGTAAACTGTCAGATAACCAGAAAGTGAGGAAAGAGCTCAATGACCAGTTGGACTGGCATTACTCCAGGGAACTCCAAATGGGAAACCTGATAGGGAGAGAGGGGCTGCACAAAACCGCAAACATGCCTTTGACAGTCTTTAACCCGTCATATGGTTGCTAGTTACGCAAGACATTTCTTGCCGCTTTAGTTCTCCTCTCTTTTGGCCCTTGGAGGGCAGGGGTCAGAAACCACAGCTAGCTAGCAATATATGGCAGGCAGAATAAGGGGCAAGTTTGAGAAGAGGAAAGAGTGTTAGACTTTTCTTCCCAGCCACCTCTACAGGCTGCTAATCTGTATCAGGTCTGTTTAGGGAAAAGAAAACAGTGGTTAATGAAGTTTCAATTTCAGGTGCTGCACTAGACTGGAGGTGTAGATTACTGATAGCAGGAAATTACTCCGTGAGCCCTGCTTGTCCGATGTAATTGCGACGTGACATAATATGGCAGGTACCATACTACAGAGGCTAGACACTGGGCCTGGGAGCCAGACTGTTGAATCGTAGCTTTGTAATTCAGCAGATGTCCAATCTTTCTCTTGCAGCTTTCTCCTTTGTAAAGCATGTAATTGTACTGTTATGAGCATTAAATAAGTTAATATATCCAGAAGTGCCTAAAGCAGGGTCTGCCCTTTACATAGTGCCTAACATTTACTGTAAGCAGGCAGTAAAATGCGAACATGACTACAATAGCTTTATTTTTAATTAGTTGTAAAAGTGCTCTGCGAACACATACAGTCAAGTTCATGTTTGAGGGACACAATACACTTACAGAGTGTATTTGATCATTTGTGAACAGTTTTTTTAACAAATACAACTCCATTATTTTCTATGTAATGGTTTACCTGCCTGGCAGATTTCAAAATATTTTTCAAAGAGGAGAACCCATTCCTCCCCCACTCCAAAAAATGAACACTGAGCCCTTCCGTGGAGACGGTGCTGAAAGCAAACACGGAAGGTTGGCCATCCAATGCCCCTGCTCCTCCTAAAGCTGAAGCCAAAGCAAAGGTCTGAAGGCCAAGAGGGCAGCACCGGAAGGGGTCTGCAGCAACACCACCAAAAGAAGTCCACATATCACCCACCTTCTGGCAGCCCATGCTTCTCAAAGATCCTTGAAAGAATGCTCCAGGGAGAAACAAGCTCGATTACTAAGACCAGAGATCCCCCTTGACCATCATGTGAGCCACAGAGACAGAAGACAGTATACTTGTGTTCACTGCAGCATGTCCAGGCTAAGGTCATGCAGCCTGTCAGGAGATTCTACGACACTGAGGATGCCAAGGTCAACACTCTGAATGGGCCTGAGAGAAGAAGGCATATGTTCCACTGGCTCCTGACTAGGATGCTTTCTATATAGCCAACAATACTGGGATCATGTCAGTCCAGTGGGCTAATTCTAAATATATTAAAATTTTTCACCATAGAAAATAAAGGCTGATCATACCTCTAACTGAATATCGCTAATATTGTTGAAAAATTCACAAAAGCAGGTTGGGTAGGCTCCACAAAAACTTCTGCTAGGTGAGTTCAGATGCTGTACCTTTACTATTTAGCAAAAAAAAATTTTTTTTTAATTCCCTACCTCTTGCCAAGTGTCTACTGATTTCCTGTGCAACTATTTCCAAACTCTCTATTCTCCTCCAATCTTAGTTGCCCCATTAAATCCCCATGTCAATCTCAAGACTTTCCACTAACATCTAGAGAAAATCATCTGGTAAGTGGTGCTCCAACTCCCTGACAGTTCCCCCAATGCTTTTCTTATTCCTTTGGTCCAATTTCAATAATAATAATAATAATAATATCAGTAATTATAGTAATAATACTGTCCTTTCTTCTTTCCCAGTTGAACTTCCCATTCCAATTACTAATTTTTGTCTCTTACTCCCTGCTCTGTTAATTATCCTCTTTCAATTTCATCTTCAAATTTTCCTCTTAAATTTTTTTACCCCCACAGTATCAGAATTCCCACAGCAAATGAAGATGAAGAAAGAGTATTAGAAGCTGAAGTTCCTAACAGTGAACCAAAATACCCCCAGTTAAATAATTGCTTTTAACCAATAAGAGGGGCTAGCAGCAAGAGGTGAGAAGAAGAGGTAAAGGTGGTCGAGAGATCTGTAACTAATGCAAAATAAACACACTTCGAGATTTTTTTTAAATCTAGTATGTCAGCCAGCCATGTAGTGTCTCCTTAATCAACTCAGGTAGAGCTGGGGTATCCTGGCCAATCTTGTCTCCTTTGCATTCTTCCACGGGCTCTGCAGTTTTGTTTTTTTCACATCTACTGAGCTATACTTAAAATGAAATAAACAGCAACCATCTCACAACACATAATTTGCTGAGTTTCTCTATGCATATACACCTGTGAAATCAGCACCACAATTAAGTTAATCAATTGTTTTATTGTGCTCCCACATGAATGGTTAGTTTTGTAACTTGTGATCACTTTTGTCTGGCTTCTTTCAGTCCATATAATGATGTCAAGATTCCTACATGTTATTGCATTTTATCAACAGCTCATTCCTTTTACTGCCAAGTAGTGTTCCATTGCATGGACATACCACAATTTGCTTATCCATTCACCTGTGAATGTAAATACGGGTCTCTGAGATGTTTATAATCATAGATAAAGTTGGTATGAACAGTTTTGTGTGAGTTTTTGTATGGACATGCACTTTGATTTCTCTTGGATAAACATTTAAGGGAAGAATGGCTGAGTTAGCACGGTTGGTGTGTATTCAAGTTTTTAAGGAACCAACAAATGGTTTTCCCAAGTGGTGTACCACTATGAATATGTAAAAATTTCAAATACCCTTTAAAAAAAATTATGTGACTACAAAAAAGAGTGAGTTAAATGCTGTGAATAAGGTTTTTAAGAATAATGGTGTGAATCAGCTATGTCTTTGGTCAAGTTCTAGGAATATAATCCTCTGTGTCTGCTTTGCTAAACAAGACAGTTCGAGTATTCAACAGCATGAGGACACGTGCCAAGCAGAATGCATTCGCCGACCAAATAACAGCTGTTCTTGGAGGGCTGCTGATTAACCGGCAGGGCTCTGATAGCACTGTAGCCTAAGTAAGGTGGCCCTGTGCCAGGAGCATAACTATCTTATTCATTTTAATGGTTTTGGCAACATGCAACTACTCATGTCATCTTATTTTCATGAAGCTTCCAATTTTCATTACCCCTTTGGGAAATCAATTTCAAATAAGCTGCTGATGGCATGTGTGTGTGTGTGTGTGTGTGTGTGTGTAAATATATGTGTCTATATATGCACATATTTGCACACAGAGTTACATATATAAACCTAGACATCTTCTCTTGCTCTAAGACTGAGGTCATAGTTGTGATTCAATCTGTGTTACAGCAATCTGAGCAACTTCTCACTTTTAAATTACCAAAGCTCTTGAGAAACCTGTGGCATTGACTCAGCAAGCTTCCAGAGCTGGGACAAGGACAAGCAGGTCAGTGTGGACTGGTGGGAGAAGCCGGGTACCTCTGGCCTCAAGTAGAGGGTAAGGGTGGGGGTGGGGAAGGACCATGTTGACAGACAAAAGGTGCCAGGGAAGCAGCTGTGCAGAGAAGGTTCTTTCCTGGGCAATTCTGCTGAATATTTTGGTAACCTTCTGTTGCTATCACCATTCATCCAAACTAAAAAGAAATTCTCCTTTGAAGACGGTACTTCTGGGGAGTCGCTGACTTCCTGCATTTTGTTCTGCTGCATTCCTGTCCAAGATGCTGTTTAATAAGTTGGAGCACATTAAGTCAAATTATGATGTGACACATTTCAGGGCATCCAAGCTACAAAGACATTGGTTAAGCTATAGTTTAGCACCCTTTCAATTATTAACTGTTTTTTGTTTGTGGCCAAGGACATTGTGCATATGCAACTGCATGAAGCCTAGTAGGCCTGCATAGAAATGAGGTACACTTAAAGATTAGTGTAATTAGAGCTCTAATTTGAAGTATCAAGACTTCTTAGAATCCTTACCCTGTAAGCAGAGAATCTAGTTCTTTCTGTCTTACTTTCTGGTAATTTTCAGATCCAGACTACAAGAAAACCAATCCGGAGAAAGACTACCTTCTACCTAATTCCGAACTAGCAATGACTGAATGGGAATGTGAAAATGACTCTTATTTTTGCATTCAAAATAGCCACTGAAGAAAACGCTAGATGCTATAGGACATGAACTTGAGGGAGCCAGTGACCCTAAAGCCTGACTTTTCTGTGACTCATGCCTGAGTGGCTCCCTTTCCTATTGGAAGGGATCTTCATCCCTTCTCCCCCTATTTCCACACTCAGAACCTTGCTCCCATATCACTCTGGAAAGAACAGAGATCATCTAGCAGGAGAGTCCTTCCAGTTTCCTACCTTCCTCCTTGTCTTGTCCAGCCACACCCATCCCGCCTTCCTTCCTTTTAGCTCTATATGGCCGACTTCTCCAACTGCATGCCCTCCGCCTGTCTTATTCTTTCATATGTGACTTCAGACCAAGTTCTCTTCAATCTTCAGTTCCTTTCTACTACTCACCCCTCCCCTCTTCCTCCTCCACACATAGCCATTGTCTGATATCTCTCATGATAAAACTGTTGTCCACTGATGCCATATCTCCTTCCAGTTGTGCACTCCCTGTCATGGCAATGCTTCTGTGAATCAGCTCTATGCACTAGCACCTCTTCTCGATCTCCTCCTCACCCTTGGGCTGCATCCGGCCTCTCTAGTACCATTTCCCACTTTCTGAGCCCTCAAAAGACAAAGGTCACCTTTGGGTTTTCAGCTGCCTGGAGCCTTCTATGACTGGTGACACTCTGGGAACTCC
Organism: Enhydra lutris kenyoni; assembly: GCF_002288905.1. Classification (NCBI taxonomy): domain Eukaryota; kingdom Metazoa; phylum Chordata; class Mammalia; order Carnivora; family Mustelidae; genus Enhydra; species Enhydra lutris. The sequence goes on along the minus strand of NW_019154124.1, from coordinate 16,364,259 downwards.
TTTCCCTTCCTCCAGCACATCTCTCCCCAGCGGCTTCCTTCCTACTTTTCTCATCATCATTTCAAAGTCCTCTTCATGGTCAGCTCTACCTCTGCTGATAGTTCCATGTCTGACTCTGTCCCTTGACCTATAGTTATTCCTAGTTTATTCACATCTCTTAGCAATCTCATCTACTCATGGCTAGCTAACTAATTTGTGAGGCCTAGTAGAATCTGAGAATGCAGGGTTCTTTACTCAACAGTTATTCAGGCCAGCAACAGCAGAGCATGAAGGCACGTGTGGGCCCTTTGCCACTGCACCAGTCACAAGTCAACTGCAGAACTTCCAAGGGCATGGTGTTTTCCAAAACTATTTCCAGCCAAGATCCCTTTCCTCAGCTTTAGGCTTCAACAGTATTCTGCATGAACAACTCTCCCTCCTGCTCCAGGTAAATTTTGTTTCAGTCCTGGTGCTTTTACTTACCAGCTGTGTGATTCTGGTAAAAACATTCTCTCTGAGCTTCAGTGTCTCAAGTGTAAAATCTGCAAGGTTATGGGAAAGCGAGTGCAGCTATCAAGCAGATAATTCAATAACAGAGGTTAATAATAAATCCTATAAACAGCTATAAAGTGTCCACACTCATAAAATGTAAAAAGCCCTGAAGGAAGAACACTGCTGGCTGTTTATCCAGTTGTTGGAAATTGTGTGAATTAGGACAAACAGGTAGTAACCCTGTCAAGAGCTTGGGAATATATATATATATATATATATATATATATATATACATACATATACATATACACACACACACACACACACATATATATTTTTTTTTATTTAAATAAGAACAATCCCACAGCATTTATTTTCATCTGGTAATCACATAAAGGTAATCAAAACAATATGAACAAGTGTTTTAGAACTATACTCCCAACAAAGGACACCTCAAAAATCAAACCATACTGCCTTCTCAAGAATTTCTCACTTCATTGATCAATTTTAGGTGGAGACACCTTGGAGCAGAGTTGTATCTCCTTTTAGCATGATTTCACCCAGTTATTTTTTTTTTTACTTTTACAATCAATCCCTTCTACATCATCTAACAGGAGGCTTATATGCTCATCCAAATGATTAATATGGCCCTTTATCCACGTACTCACTTGCTCATAAAGCCATACTTGAATCTGAGATCTATTTCTCAACCATCTGAATAGGACGCCCTTCTGCCCTTCCTGGTCCTGGCCACAGTGCCCCACAGCAGAAGCTGACCAAGACCCCATGAACCTGCGCACAACCTCAGAAAGCAAACTGAGCTTGGGAAGAATTTTTGCCCAAAAGCATTTTAAAAACATACACAATACTGTCGATCATAGCACAGGACTCTGAGAACAGGTTCACCTAAAGAAAACCTACTCAGTCTGGTTTTAGGAACCTGACATCCTGGTCTCTGAGCTGACAGCCAGGCTCCAACCTCATAAGCAAAGAACACAGACCCACACAGCAAAACTAGAACAGTTCAGCCTGGAGCAGCAGACATCCATAATGAGACTGTTCGAAGAGTGATGCATTTCTTACTTACTCCTGATCACTGCAACTTAGAAGTCTGGTTGGAATCTAAAATTCAATATGCCCCACACTGAACTCAACAACCCCCTTCCCTCTTAAAGGGGCTTTTCCTCAAACCTGTATGTCAGTTACCTGTACCCCTGACCACCAAGCTGCTGCAGCTGAACATCCTGCCCAGGCTCTGCTGGGCTTTCCCTCCATCCCAGCAGCCACTCCCCGCGGACATCCAGAAACAACATGAACAGTAAGTGCAATGGACTGCACAGAGACGATGATGGTCAGATTCGACTAGATGAAAATAGACGACAGCTCTATAGGGCAAAAGGTAAATAAATAAGACAAACAGATCACATAAAATATTGTCTGCAATACAGATTTCATACGGAGAACCCCAATCATACAATTATGTGATTACTGGTTTTCTTCCTACTTTTCTCATTGTTTTGTACGTAGACTTACCACCCGGACTATTTTAAACATCTATAAATCAACAGAAAAAAAAAATACAAACAGATCAATAGAAAAGTACACAAAGGACATGGGTAGTCAATTCACAGAAGTAACAGAGATGACCCATGTACTTCTCAAAGGAATCTCTATCTAGTCAAGATTAAGGAAATACAGATTAAAATAAGATATTTTCCACATCATCAGGATGATTTTTAAAAAAGGATAATATTTAGTTTTTATCAGGTGGTGGTGAAAGTCTACGGTCTGACACAATTAATACTTGAAATGTGCATACATTTTGACTCAGAAATTCTCCTTCTAGGTGGCTATCCCCAACAAATTCTCACGTGTACGCATAAGAAGCATACAGAAAGTTACTTCACAGACACACTTTCTGTGGTAGCAAAAAGCGGGGGGGGGGGGTAACATAAATGTACATCTGTTGGAAAATATTAAGCAAATTATGTCCCAACTATACTAAAATATTGAAGAACAGATAATAAATGAAATGTGTTTATTAATTCTAACTTGGAAATTCTCTACACATTAAGTAAAAAAAAAAAAGAAACCTAATTTCTGTCAAGCTAAAACATAGTAAAATTTAGCTGTATCACATTTATAGTTATGTAGTTGTATAGAGACAAGTCTGGAAGGATCTTCACTCAATAATTAAGAGTGGTGAATGTCATAGTGGGAAAGGGATGAGGGGAAAAGGGCACTGTTTACATAATTCCCTACTTGAATCTGCTTAAGAATGAATGGCCATATTAATTATATGACTATAAGATTGTAGTCATTTAAAAAACATGGCTGAGGGTGGCTCAGTGGGTTAAAGCCTCTGCCTTCGGCTCAGGTCATGATCCCAGGATCCTGGGATCGAGCCCTGTATCGGGCTCTCTGCCCGGCAGGGAGCCTGCTTCCCCCCCCTCTCTCTGCCTGCCTCTCTGCCTACTTGTGATCTTTCTCTGTCAAATAAATAAATAAGATCTTAAAAAAAAATGGCTGATATATTTTATCATCACTCCCAGATCAAAATACCTGATTTTTCTGACTAGTATGTATGTGTTTGCATAATCTAAGGCAGTACTCCTCAAAGTGAGGTTTATAAGCTACTTCTGCCAGAATCCTTTGAGGTGTGTTGGGGAAAAAAAGGGAAACAAAATACAGATCCTCTGGGCCCCATTCCTATTTAGTTCTGTAGATGTGGGATGGTCCCAGGAATTTGCTTTTAATAAACTCATACTCAGAATGGGAGAACCACTGGTAGAGGGAATTAACTTCATTTGGGTTTCATTGCCCCTCGAATGGTTTTAAATGCTGGTTCTCTTTAAAAAGAAGAGAAAATAAGGCCATATTAACATGGGGGTAGGAACAGGAGACTGTAATTTAGTAGCTAAATTTTCAAAAATGCTGCCCAACCACCTGTGTTTATGGATGCAGGTGCTGACCTGTGTCTACCTGAAGGGGTTACTTATACACAAGTTCACACCTGCCAGATTTGCATCAACCCAGAGGAGGTAAAAGAATGTGTTTTCTCTTCTGTTTCCTATTTCCAGGGATTGGACTTCTGTTCCTAATTAGAGTTGCACTTTCTTTTCTTTTTTTTCTTTCTCTTTTTTTTTTTTTTTAATATTCTCCAAGGAGATTTCTCTCTGCTAGCCAATACAGATTAAAAAAAAAAAAACAAAACAGCCCCCTATGCTTCAGCTATCAAGCACTTATATATTATGATTTGCTATTTACCTGTGTCTTTCTCAAGACTGAGCTACGCAAGAGTAGAGCTAATAAGCACTGTTTCTCTAGCAGCCTGCAGAATTTCTGCTGACCCATCTAGGTGCTCTGCTCTTCATATGTTCTATAAAGGTGTTTTTTCCCCCCAAAATCCAATCTAGAAATTAGTCTGTCAAATGAAACCTCCCTCCACCCCCAATTTCTCTCTCCTGCTTTTCACCATTTAAAGCACCTATTTTGTCTTCTTAATTTGAATAAGTGCAATGAATGATTTAGTAATACCATGCTTTAGAAATAACCTTACAAGGGGGCCCCTGAGTGGTGTAGTCGGTTGAGAAACTGACTCTGGATTTTGGCTCAGGTGTGATCTCATGGTCATGAGATCAAGCACCCAGCTGGGATTCTTTCTCCTTTTCCCTCTGCCCCTCCCGCTCTTTCTCTCCCCACCCTACCCCCCCCCCCCCCCCCCCCCCCCCAAAAAAATCAATCAAAAAAGAAAAATATGCCTATGAAATCTTCTAGATTACATTGATTTCTATTCTTTCAGGATGTTTTACTTTTAATTCCCTTCACATTATTTACATACCTTTAACACCGTATTTTGTTAAGTATTTAGGTGTCTATTTCCCTTCCCTGGTCTGTCTGTTCCTTTAGGCCAACAAATGGACCCAGTGCCAGGTACCTAGAAGGTGTTCTTAAGAATTTTACACAACTTAGGAGTTTCTCACTTTTAATTTTTGGGCTTCTTCCTGATATGACAACACATTTAGAAAACACCATAGTTTAAGGTATACAGCATACTGTTGGGAAGAAAAAAACAAGGCTGAATTTTTTTTTTTTAATAAACATGGACTCTCAAAGAAACCCTGAAAATAATCAGTGGAGTAGCTCCAGAAGAACAAGTATTTAAGAATTATGTACTAAACTTACTCCAAACGATGCTTTCACTTTAGCAGATCACTTGTTTTTAGGTCTAGAAAGTAAGTAAGTTAGGTTAAGCGTGTTTTAGTTTGCCCACCTGATCTAAAATTGTTTTCCCTAACTAAAATTCAGTTTCTTCATCACAATAACTTGAGAAAACTCACTCAAGACTTCTGGTCCCTTTCTTTTCTGTTGTTCTTAACTTTCAGTACATTTCCTGCCCTTTTCTCTGGCCCTTTAACATTTGAAGACTGATGGAAGAGAGGAAAAAAATCGATTGTCCAAATATTGAGCCACTTTACAATGTTGATACCACCTGACTCCTTAGCAGCCTGAAAGTTGATAATCCCTTCTCACCCCTGGCCATTACTGCATTGTCCCGAGCTGAAGGCTAGTGATTACATCTAAGCAGTGCTGATTTCATAAAAAGGCAGTTCAGTCACCTCACAGGTGACTTTTGCAGTTAGGACAGCTGACTCCAATTTCAGTTTGTCTTTGATTCCTGGTTTTGAGTACCAGATGAGCCAAGCATAATACAACATACTGTTATATTTATTGGTCTCTAAGAGAATTCATTATCTTTAGTGGACACCAAGTTCTGCACAGCTTATAGGGCCTCTCAAGCTTTTGCTCCCCTCTGCTACCCAGGATTTCATCTATTTTTCATGCTGGTCCCTAATAATTTGCCAGACATTCCATGTAAATGCTGTGAAGAGGACTATTTCCACCTACCTCTAAAATGCTATTAGTTGGGCGCCTGGGTGGCTCAGTGGGTTAAAGCCTCTGCTTTCGGCTCAGGTCATGATCCCAGCATCCTGGGATTGAGCCCCACATGGGGCTCTCTGCTTGGCGGGGAGCCTCCTCTTCCCCCTCCTCCCGCCTGCCTCTCTGTCTACTTGTGATCTCTGTCAAATAAATAAATAAAATCTTAAGAAGCCATTAGTTCAACTAGGACCTCGCCACATCAGAAAAACCGTATTTCAGCCTTTTATTAGTTGTAACTGAATTTGCTATCATTTAGGAAAAAAGGTGTGGATGTGTGGATGTGTGTGTTTGTGTATTTTTTTTTTTTTTTTGGTCAAGTGAAGACAACATTTAGGTTGTAGCCTTCAAGAATATTAAAATGCATTTCAGACCATCTTTGAAAACTCTACGTTGGTCAACTAATTATTCTAGCTTCTCAACCACTACCTTAAATGTGTAGCACACGCACTGAAATATTCAGTTGAAATTCAGACAATGAAGTTTTGTAGATTCACACCAAAGCCCCCTGAACTGGTGAATTCAGGGGTAAGATAACCTTTGGTTCACTCACCTATTGTGTCCAGAGACAAAAGGGACTCTGTGGAAAATGCTGCCGTTTCTTTTGGATCTCATTCATGAGACCACCAAGCACAGAGGTGAAGCCACTGATTCCCACTGGATTCATCTGGCCACTTAAAATATCGATCCTGAGCCCACACCAAGCCTGCACATTCAGAATCTTCAGGAGTTATCCATGGATGGGTGTGTGTGTGTGTGTGTGTGTACACATACACACACACACACACACACACATATATATATTTAAAATATATATATATATATTTTAAAAGATTTTATTTATTTGACAGAGAGAGAGACAGCAAGAGGGAACACAAGCAGGAGGAGTGGGAGAAGGAGAGGGAGAAGCAGGCTTCCCGCCAAGCAGGGAGCCTGATGTGGGACTCAATCCCAGGACCCTGGGATCATGACCTGAGCCGAAGGCAGACGCTTAAAGACTGAGCCACCCAGGCGCCCCATGGATATATTCTGAATGAATCCCAAGGTGATCCCAACCTGATCCATTACGGAAGCACTAACTCAGTCAGTGGTTCCTAACTAGTATGCTTAACAGTCACAGAGACAGCTCATTAAAATGCAGACCCTAAAGCTTCAAGCCCAGAGATTCAGATTTAGCAGGACTGCCTGGGAACCCAGGAATTTACATTTTTCACAAGCATCCCAGGTACAAGTATTGTTGGTAGACCAAAGAAACACACTTGGAGATACACGGGTATAGCAGTTAATCAGGTTCTCGCACATACTGAAAATTACTGACTTAGCCATCTGATTAATACAGATTAGAAGGAATATTTCAGCAGCCAAGTGTAATATTCATAATTATTGGAATATGCAAAAATCTTTCTGTAGCAAAATATTAGCTTTAGCTTTCCTAGTGAAGGTAGAGCAAGAGTATGAAGAAAAAAGCACAAAAAGGTACAAACTGCTATCTAGCAGATGTCACTTCTATGAATACAAAACCCAGGGAAAACTTGAAAGGCCCTTAGTTTTAACTTTTCTCCCTCCCCCTCTCCCTGAGTCACTGCATGATCACTGCAGGAAAACTAGAAAAGTTAAATAAAAAGATACAAGAATTTGGAATCTTCCCAGCGCTTCCCCCATCAGATGCTACTGTTAAGGTTTCCCAGATGTAGCCACATCTTTTTTTTTTTTTTTTTTTTTTTTTTAAAGATTTACTTATTTGAGAGAGAGAGAGGGAGCAAGTGAGAACATGAGCAGGGGGTGGGGCAGAGGGAGACACAGCATCCAGCAGACCACCCCCTGAGGGTGGAGCCCGGTGCAGGGCTCCATCCCAGGACCCAGAGATCATGACCTGAGCCGAAACCAAGAGATGGTTGCCAACCGACTGAGCCACCCAGGCACCCCCAGCCAGATCTTCTTAAAAGCAATCAGACCAGGTTAACCTCTTTCAAATATTTCCAGTTGTTCTCAGGATCAAGTCCAAACTCCTCAGGACTGCTGAGAAGAGGCTCACAGTCTGGCCCCTTCATGTTGCTCTACCTGCTGCCTCCTGGCCTTGATTAGCTATAGGTCAAGTAACCAGGTGTTGATTCATCGGCAACAAATGCAGCCAGAAAATGGATTATCCCAAATATTAAACCAAAATATTCATTTTTCAAAAAAAAATGTGCATTCTTTTCAAAAACTCTCAAGTTTATGGCAGTTTATACTGGATGGGATTTTAAAATAGCTTTTGAGGATTTTTCATTTGTTTTCAAAGAAGCATTTTAAAGACATTGGAATCAATTCCACAATTTCTGATGAGTCAACTCCTGCCTTTAACACTGTGGCATAGTATGGACAGAAGACCCTTTTTTGCAGGTGTGTAGAGTGGCCCAGTTGAATGTTGGGTGGTTTGGGAAGACATTTCTAAGTTCCAGATAACAAGAGGGAGCCAGCCATGACAAGACTTAAGGGAAGAGCATTCTCAAACCTCTCATTACAAAATGTAAGCTTTCTTTAATGTTTATAGCACTTTATACATTTTATACCAAATCATGTTGCTCTGCCCTAGTTGCCTGCCCTGCTTGGGAACTGGATAGCCGGTATTTTTAGCTTCCCTACTAGGAGGGAGTTTCTACCATGTTAGGGAACTGTCATTGAAAGAGGATTCAAACCTGGGTTGCCAGAAAGAATGGTAAATGTTATTGGCAGCACGTGGAAGCAATACTGAAAACAAAAAGAACAATTTAAAACCATATATAAACAAAGTTTTTCTTTAGTTTGCAGTTAATTTCACCAAAGTCATTTAACTTCATTTTTAGTTACCAGCTAAAGTTTCTGTACTTTAGGTACTCTGGATTTATGATTTGGGGAACAAGACAATTCTTGTGAACTTCAAGTTGCGTCTACTAAAGAAAGAAACCAAAAAGGTGAGAAATACCCTTAAAGGCTGGTGCAACCATTTATGAAAAATGATTTACCATAATATCTGGAGAAGATCTAAGTTTTTGAGAAACTAAAAAATGGACCCCTCGGTCACTCACTGAATTGGTAATACTGAGAAATAAGCTTTGGTAAATCCCACAAATTAGTCTCTGTGCCACGGCTCTACTGATCTTTTTTCTTTTTCTTTTCTCCAGTAAAAAGTACTCTCTGGCTCCCTCCTGACGTTCGCACGTGAATTTGTCTCAACCCAACTCTGCACACCATAGGGCTCCAACTCTGACCCCCTCACAGTTGTCAAGGTTCTTACAAGCTCACACATCCTGGACCCTGTAGCCCAGGTGCACTCACTTTTCCTCTGCAAAGGGGACAAACCTAATAATCCCAAAACACCTGTGATGAAACAAGAAAATGACTCTTTTAAGTAAAAAGACGGCACCAGTAAATAGGAATAGCATACGTGTCAAGGAACGGTGGATCCCATCTTGCGGTGGTCTCAGAGAAGCTGTCCGGTGTCCGTGGTCTGGGGCCTGGCTTTCCCGCCCCTAAAAAGGTCCTCAGAGCCAGAGGCTCTGACACTGTTCCTACCGCCCCCAGAGCTCTATTCCCAGCCTCCAGCTGCCTGCGCTGTCTATGGCAGATGGTCTCGGTATCCAACCATGTGATACAATGTTCCTCCAATTGCCAGCCTGCAGGGAGTGGGTGGGGAAGTCAGCTATTGGCTAGAACACAGGCAGCAGGCCGGCTGCCATTGGCTGCCGCCGTTGCTACCCAGCCCCCGCAGCCCGAGAATTGGGATTTCAGTGTCACGTGTAATGCATTCCTCCCACCCCCCAGTCTCTTTGAACTCTGGTAATTGTCTTTAAATGTTATTCGTGATGCAAAAGCACTATACCAGAGGAGGTAGAGTGTGTCCTTAAAGAGAAAAGAAGAATCCCATAGAGAAAGAGCTTACAATCATATATGCGCATATATAGGTGTCCATATATACATAGGCAGGTATCCCCTCCTTTCTGAAAGTTTGCCATATGCCGCTTCCCTTTTAGGAATACCTACATTAGCATGGTAAAGGCTTTTCCCCTTAAACTGAGAATCCTCTTTGTATTTGTTTTGGTTAGTGAAAACTGATAATGTACGTCTTTCATAAAGCTGTGTGGCTTCAGAGCATACTTTCAGAAAGCAGAGGAGACTCTGCTTTGTGCCATTTCTGCTTACTGAAAGTTTCATAGGAATGCTCTGTTTTTGAATGAGAGGTGAAATCTGTATCTATATTTACAGATGTATAATAATAATATATGTATGATTGTTGTGTGTTGATCTCTATAGACTATGAACTCAGGTCACAATTTTTCTTTTGATCCTCACATATTTAAGGCCCAAGAGTGTGTCTGACACATAGTACATACTCAAAATTATTTCATGCATAAACATATTTACCCCCAAATAACCTCAAGATTTAGTATAAAATTGAATGTTTGTTAATCTGTGGTATGTGGTAATGTGGTAGAGAATGTTAAAAATCCTATTATTTGTGAGATGCTGCATGTACTCAAATGAAAGTTCTGAAACACACACATAGCCAATAAATTATAAAAACACTATAGAAATATGTTTACATATGTGTGTATTAAAGTGTGGGCAGATGTACACTATGATACTGACATGGGGGTTAAACCAAGTCACCTGAAATCCTGCACTTCTATGTCTCTCATGATCTACTCTGGTTTAAAATATTAAAAACTGAAATCTTAGTAATTTTGCTCATACCTCTATATGCAGTTCCTAAATATCACCTGAAACCCAATAAGTATTTTGTTGAGAGTATAAAATAGCTCTATTTGATAGCTTAGGCAAATCAAGCACAGCCTGAGGGTGTATGAATTTTGCTTTTAAAGAGGAAGAAGAAAAATCGTCTTTTCAATATGCCCGATTATTAAGAATCATTAAGAGATATGAACATTTTTCTACTTTTTCTCCTGCATTAGTTTTCTGTTGCTGTGTAATGAATAATAAGTTTAGCAGCTTAAAACAATACCCAGTAATTATCTCACAGTTCTGGAGGTCAGCACTCCTTCACAGCATGACTAGATTATCTGCTCAGGGTATCATAAGACTGAAATCAAGGCATTGTCTGGAATGATTTCTCATCTGGAGACTCTAGAGGAACATCCACCTCTAAACTCATTCTTGTTGTTGGCAGAATTCAGTTCCTTGCATGTACAGGACTCAGATTCCCCCCCCCCCCCGGCCCCTTTCTTTTTTTCTTGTTAGCTGGAAGCTGCTCTCAGCCTCTGCAAGCAACCCACATTCCTTGCCATGTGGCCCCCTCCACCTGCAAGCCAGCAGTCAAATTACATCAAATACTTCGGGCACTCCAAATTCCTGGTTTTTCTATCTTTGATCTCTAGACCCAGATTTAAAGGTCTTCTGTGGTCAGGTCACACCCACTTGGATAATCTCCCTCTCGTAGGCTGGAGTGATTTGGGAACTTAATTATGGCTGCAAAATTCTTTTTGCCATATTAGTGTAATATAATCATGGAAGTGATGTATCGTATTCAGATTCTGCCCACACTCGAGGGGAGGAGATTATATAAGGGCAAGTGTCATTGGGGATCATCTTAGAATTCTGCCTGTGCTATTTTCTTACCCTGGGGTTTTGGCTTGAGTCCACGTATTGTCAATCATGTGTGTGGGCCGGCGGGGGGGGGGGTTGTGCCTGTGGGTGTGCAGGTATGTGTGATGTGAGAGAGAGAGAGAACATGTGTGGTGTGTGAGAGCTTGGATCATTCTGGTCTCTAAGGTCAGTTGGATTGGTCCATGAAACAAGGATCATCTGCAATGGCATCATTTTAAAATATGAATATTCTGCTTTGTTGTCTGGTCTCTTGGACACCTTCTGTTTTTCTTTACCTACTACCTTTTCTATCCCACTTTGAAATAGCTGTGGTCAGCAGGACTTTTACTTTTCCCTCGGCTTCTGTCTTCACATAGGAAGACATGCCAGATACTCCTGGGCGAAACAGTTGGATTGGAAGATTGAGGCCCAAGAATAGGAGCACAATTTTTCCTCATGGTAATGACTGGAAAGCTTTGGTGCTTAGGGCAAGTCTCTTAATTAGTTTCCATGGAATTAATGTCATATGATTATTCAAGCTCTGCCCAGGGGTTTTTTTTTTGTTTGTTTGTTTGTTTGTTTTTTAAATTTATTTATTTGACAGACACAGCGAGAGAGGGAACACAAGCAGGGAGAGTGGGAGGGGGAGAAGCAGGCTCTCTGCTGAGCAGGGAGCCCGATGTGGGACTCGATCCCAGGACTCTGGGATCTTGACCTGAGCCGAAGGCAGAGGCTTTAACCCACTGAGCCACCCAAGTGCCCCTGCCCAGGGGTTTTGATTGCAAATGTTTTCCCTGAGATACTGGATTCCTATCAGCATATTCCGGCAAAAGCTGCCATTAGAGAAAGTGGGGGAAGATCAGTTACCTGGAGGTGTGAAATGACATGTTATCTAGGAAGAGACTTCAATCCTGTTATTTCTGAGAAGAGGCTCTATGTTAGTGATACGGTTTAATATTTCAAAATAGGAAAACAGAGTCTTGTTCTGGCCCAGGGATGCTGCATCTGTGACCCAGAGACCTCCAAGTTTCCCAGGTGGGCTTCACCGAGAGCCAGAGACCTTTTAAAATTGAGTGTTAATCAGGCATTTGTATGCTTATGTTTCTAGAGAGGGGCAGATGATACCATTAGATCCCCTCATGAGTCCAGTTCGGAATGATTACAAATCATCAGGCTATTTGAAGACTGTCTTTCCATGAGCCAAGAAATCAGTGCCCAGTGAGGTGAAATGACTTGCCTGCAATCATAACTGCAGTTACACAACTAACTAGTTACACAACTAATATCAGATTGCTAGGCTCTTGATGCCCAGTCTCACCAACCCGCACCTCACCACACTTTAACCCGAGAAAGACATTTGAGGTCAAACAAGTGTGACAGTCATATACCAACTACACCAATATTAGACAGTTCCTTCAGAAGTAGTTCTTTAGATACATGGTATTCTTTTAAAAAGAATTAAGCTGAAAATGGGGAAAAGGTATACTAAGTTGGGACATACATAGATATCGCCATGTACCTAATAAAAATTCTATGACTAGCCATTGAATAAATGGGATGTTCTACTCACAGAATGAAGGTACACGAGGGACTTGCTTTTTGACTAATACCCTATTATTTACTAATTATACTATATGCTGGAATTGTCATAAAAATTACTTTGGGGCAAATACAGGTTTTTTGAGGTAAAGGTGGGAGATAAAGCTCAGAGAATAATAATGAAAAAATATATTAATGATGATAATGAAATTAGGAGTATTTGAGTGAATTTGATCTACCTAGCATGGCTGTGCTAAATGATTTATCTAAATTATCTCATTTAGTTTAATCCTTGCCAACATTCCATGAGTTAGATGTTATAGTGAATCTACAGATGAGGAAACAGAGGTGCAAAGAGGTTGGTTAGCTTGCCAATGGTCACAGTTAACAAGCGACACAGGAGGATCTCAAATCCAGGTGGTCTTTTGCTCTAACCTCTAAGCAAATGGTCCACGCCTAGTAAATTGGAATAAACCAAGGAATAGGTGCGTTTTTAAGAACCAAGTAACAAAAACAGTATTAATTATGTTCAAGGCAGAATTAAGGAACCACCTCCCTACCCCCTCAAAATGCACCCATACAAATATATCTTTAGGACTTACCTCAACATTAGCTGCACATTTTTCTTTTGTTGCTAGTTTTCCTTTGGGTCCCGGATTTGCTAAATTAACAGAAAAGAAATATTTTTACCAAAACCTACTAATATAAAAAATAACTACATAGAAAACTCCTGGGGCTCCTGGGTGGCTCAGTTGGTTAAGCGACTGCCTTCAGCTCAGGTAACAATCCTGGAGTCCCGGGATTGAGTCCCACATCGGGCTCCCTGCTCGGCAGGGAGTCTGCTTATCCCACTGACCTCTCTCCACTCACGTTATCTCTCTCTCATTCTCTCTCTCTCTCTCAAATAAATAAATAAAATCTTTAAAAAAAAAAAAAAAGAAAAGAAAAGAAAACTCCTGGAGACACCAGGAAAGTCAAATGTAAAAACCTGGGGCTGAAGGCAGAGGAAGTGGCCTCTTTTTTAAGGTTAATTCAATGTCTGCTCAATGTGGTTCAAGAGATCTCGATGCTCCACTTGAATGGCGGGTGGATTTCCGTCCGTCCTCAGTGCTTACACATGACATGGTTCATCCACAGACAACTTTTTACTGATATGCCACATACCTGCAATAATGAACACAGCTCATGGAGTTTTACGTTTGATTCTGACACCTTCCAGGGTGACAGAATTTGGGTCCTTGGAAAAATGTCTGACAGACTGTGGTGGCAAAAGGGATCCAAGAGGGACCTAGTTGTTTGGTGTGGCTTTACACCTGTGTCTCAGTAACAGGAAACAACGGCAGGGGCAACCTGATCCAGACAGTTTATATTCAAATGTATTGTGAGGAAAACTTGGGTGAGCCAGCAGTTCTGGCCCCTCTACTCAACACTACCAGGAGACCTGGTGTGTGTTACTGCTGTGGGAGGTTTACGATACCAACGACAGCTGCCTGAATGTTCCCAAAATGTTGTGAAAGTAGCTGTGGAAAATGGCTCCCATTTACTGAGGATGACCGAGGATGCCACACCAAGCCTGGCTCTCAAGCATAGCGGGAGGGAAGGTTACTGCTCTCCACGTGAATGGGCTCAGTTCTCATTCACCCTCTGCCTGAACAAAACATGTTTTTGGGCAAGGACTTGACTTCCCTCATCTCCTCACTCACAGTCAGAGAGCTGGACAGCAGCAGTGATTTCAAAGAGGAGGATCTCCCTCCTTCCTCTCCTCTGCCCCAAGTTATCAGATCCCCTGAATGTAAGAACGATTTAAATACAACAATAGTTGATAGTTCGGTAAGCTTTTGGGACTACTGGCTTCTTTGAGTCTTCATTTTCTTCTTGAAGACTCCTGTGTACATATAAAAATATTAAAGGCAATCTGGGTACTTTTCTTCTGTTAATCTGTGTTGTCAGTCCATTTTTTGGCCCAGCCACAAATATGAGACAGAGAACAGTCCTCCCCCCCCCCAACTACACTTTCTTCTCCTTGAGGTCCTGTAAGACTAGCTCCTCCATATGCTTTCTGGATTTCCTTCTGTGTGCTGGTTGAATGGTATTCCTCCCAAATTCATGCCACATAGAACCTCAGCAGGGGACCTTGTTTGGAAATAGGGTCTTTTCTGATGTAGTGAGTTAAGAGGAAGTCATACTAGATTAGTGTGGGCCTAGATGAGGACACAGACAGACAAACAGGCAGCAAGTCCACTTGGGATAGAGGCTGAGTTTGGAGTGATGTGGATACAAACCAAGGAAAACCAAGGAAAACTGCAGGACAGCAGCCACCAGAGTCTGTAGGGGACGAGGAAGGACTCCTCATTAGAGCGAGGGAGTGTGGCCCTGCCAGCACTTTGATTCTGGACTCTGAGCCACCAGAAATGTGAGAAAATACATTTGCTATTTGAAGGCCCCCTGGTTTGCACTACTTTGCTATGACAACTCCAGCAAACAACGGTTTTGGTACCAGGAGTAATTCCTTTACAAATGTATGTCCATTATTTCCATTCCTTGCGTCTTCCATTTCTCCTTGAGCACCTGCATTTCTGTCTTTATTCACGTTTACGCTATTCTGATGTAAAAAAATTTTTTTAGTTCTCAATTTTGGCTTGCCTTGATAGCCCCTCAATAAACTGTTTCTCACTGCCAAACATGTTCTTTTCTCTGCACTATGATGTTCTTTTTTTTTTTTTTAAGATTTTATTTATTTATTTGACAGACAGAGATCACAAGTAGGCAGAGAGGCAGGCAGAGAGAGAGGAGGAAGCAGGCTCCCTGCTGAGCAGAGAGCCCGATATGCGGCTCGATCCCAGAACCCTGAGATCATGACCTGAGCTGAAGGCAGAGGCTTTAACCCACTGACCCACCCAGGCACCCCCACTATGATGTTCTTAATTATGGTCAGTTAATAGCCCTCACCTAACATATCAGGTTCTAACTCTGATGGCCGGGTGCTCCAGGCCTTTCTTAATTTGGTTTCTCTCAACTTATCAGACTCCTTCATGTGTTTCCTCCACTCTAGGTAGAGGATCCTACCTTTAAGTCTCTGCTCATGCTATTTCCCCTTCTTTTGTTTCTGAAAGGCCTGAAAGCCCATGCAGCCCCCTTTACTCCTTTTGTCCATCTCTATAAAGCTTATTCAGCTTTCAAGACCCAACTTAAGGGCAAGGGCTCTCTCCTCTGCAAAGATTCTCCCATTTTCCTCAGAAGACCTTTGTTTCTTCACTTTCTGAACTCCTTTCATAATACCACCACACTTACAGGTCTTGTTGTTTTGTTTTTTTTGTTTTGTTTTGTTTTGTTTTGTTTTGTTTTTAGCAGTGATTCTGTGATTTATTTTAGCCTCTCTAACTCAACTGTAACCTGTTTAATGCCAAAAACTGTGCCTTCATACCTTTACGTCTTCGTATCCTTTCGTAACATCGTAACATCACGATGGGCACGCGTGAAGATCTAGATACATTCATGTCCACGAATTACAGGGCAGTCATGGGATATTCAGCAAACATAGCCAGGGATTTCTGTTAGGAGAGAATGTGCTTAATCTATTAAAATTCTCTGAGAGGGTCAGTAAGTGTGCGGACATAATTTCTCTAACCTTTTGAAAAGTCTTGACAAAGTTCCACACCAGAGGTTATTTAAAAATAAAAGTGAGTCACGATGAGATTGCGGGGAATGTTTTGTCATGGTTAGGGAACTAGCTTAAGGATTAGAAACATCCTGAACCAACTCCTCTAGTAACGAATTCCATATGCTTACAACTGCCCACCAGAGAAAACTGGCCCTTCTCCGAATGGGGAGGTAAAATGGGGAGGTGGGGGGAGACACCAAATGGTGCACAGCTCCGTTTTATTTAGCATGTTTGGGAAGAGAGAGTTTACAGTGAAATTTTTCTCCGAATTAAAATGCCGGGTCAGAAGAAGGACAACTTGAGAAGACCTTAGGAGGATACATGTCAACAAAGAAGTGACTGATGAGCCTGCATGCTGGCAACGATAAGGGAACGCATTAGGGAAAAAGCAACACAAGCTCGTTTTAGGAGGTGATGAGTTCTGAGCTATCCATTACCTCCAAGGAAGGGAACCAAGACACTGGGTTCTCAGGACAGACCAATAACTTGGTACCTCTTTGGCTGTTAAAATATCTGATCAACATTTATTTACAATAACGGCCAAGAGCTGCCTGGACAAAGAGCTAAGAAGGTGGCAGCTCTCAATCTTAAGTCTATTGTTCTCTGAAACTCGGTTGGGCCCCAAAGTTGTGCACCTGCATCAGGGAAACCGAACAATTCAGCAATTGACAGAATGCGTCTTCTCTGGTATAAAATGAGTCTTGGACTCTCCTCTCCTCACACCAAGAAATACTGGCACTCCGAATGTATTCTTAATTGATATGGAGGGAATTTTAATACAAGAACAGTTGCCTCATTGGTGAAACTTAGGAGGAGAGGGGAATGTATACACAATCTGAAAGACATGGATGGTCCAAAAGAGAGAACTTTATTGCAGGAGTATGACTCTGGTGTCTAGAATCCTCATGAGCAGGTGTGCTGAGAGAGGCACAGGGTGCCTGGGACTGCCAGACCCTATGCAAACATGGGACATGGACAGTGGGATTGGGTACTGCCTTAGTGTAGCCTTTGCAGGTGCACATTCTGCAGCTGCAACAAATCTCAAGTCTGGAACCTTCTGCAACAAGTAATCATAGAAGAAGTGAAAATTTCAACCCTGAGGCTTTCATCTCCCCTATAAAAAAGAATTTAAACAGAAAAACCAGTAGGCGAGAAGCTAGTCTTATTTTAGGTGTAAGCCCATCTGCTGGCAAAGCCTAGATTAGAACAGTTCAGAGGAAAATCATGATTTCAAGTTTGGCAGATAACAGTGACGCGGCTCTTTAGCAACCCAAATATATAAAGTAGAAGTCATGCTAGATTGAGCGCCAAACAGTGATGTGCGAGAAATATCTTGAAAGGGGAAAGCAGGGCTTTCTTCTCCTTCTTTCTTCTCCTATCTTTTCTCTTCTCTTTCTCTCCTTTAAAAAAAAAAAAAAAAAAAGACCTGCAAAACGGTCACAGATCTATCTTTTCAGGCAAATTAACAAATTATTTGTTTATAAAAAAGAAATGAAGGAAGAAAGAAGCTGAATCCATGGTGATGAGCACAGTAGAATTGGCCCTTGGCTGGGCCTTAGTGACACAGGGAAACTGAATCACCGTTTGGGAGAGAGAAGACCAGAGCAAGACACGGATGACAGTGGGGAGGGCAGGAACGACTTGACTTTCAGAATGGCATCCTAAAGGACTTCTTTTTTTCTCTCAAGGGTCATGAGCAATCTTTTAGGAAGGGACAAAACGTTAGAAAGAATGAGTAATCTTTCTAATAGAAACAGATTGCAACAGGAGTCCATAAATTCCTGAAAATAAGAATGACTTCTTCAATACAAGGACTGTTTAACCTTACAGAGTAACAACACTGTGACAGTCAACACTGGGGT
Organism: Enhydra lutris kenyoni; assembly: GCF_002288905.1. NCBI lineage: Eukaryota > Metazoa > Chordata > Mammalia > Carnivora > Mustelidae > Enhydra > Enhydra lutris. The sequence goes on along the minus strand of NW_019154124.1, from coordinate 16,346,226 downwards.
CAGCCTATTGGACAAGGCTCCACCCTGGCTTTCATCACATGGACCCCTTTGTTGAGAGGGCAGTACCATGCACATAAACATGCCTAGAAAGCCCTCAGAGGCCTCCTGCACCCTTCTCACCTGCCTCCCCCTCTCTCCTCCTCCAGGGGTAGCTCAGCCAGCCTTCTCTTGCAGCAAGTCACACTGTGCTGTGGTGGACTCATTCCCTGAGAGCTTCTTGAAATTTTAGATTATATTTTGTGTATAATATATGCTATGGTGAGAAAACAATAAATTAAAAAAAGATGAAAAAAGAGAAGATGTGATATATATGTTTAATGGAATACTATGCGGCTATCAAAAAAACAAAATCTTGCCTTTTGCAATGATGTGGATGGAACTAGAGGGTATTATGCTGAGCAAAATAAGTCAATCAGAGAAAGACAATTATCATATGATCTCTCTGATATGAGGAATTTGAGAAACAAGACAGGATTATAGGGGAAGGGAGGGAAAAATGAAACAAGGTGAAAACAGAGAGCGAGGCAAACTATAAGAAATTCTTAATCTCAGCAAACAAACTGAGGGTTGCTGGAGGGGTGGGAAGGTAAGAAGAATGGGGTGGCTAGGTGATGGACATTGGGGAGGGTATGTACTATGGTGAGTGCTGTGAATTGTGTAAGACTGATGATTTACAGAAGTGTACCCCTGAAACAAATAATACATTATATGTTAACTAAAAAAAGAATTCCTATTTCTTGTCCAAAGTTTATAAATAAAAACAACATATTGTTTTTAAAAAAAAACAATAATAATATAAATGAACTTGTCTAGTTGATTAAATAATTGAAAGAAATGCCCCAAAGAGATTTGAGACACTATACAGAGATACCTGAGAGTGAAAGTGTAAAAATAAATAAATGCAAAAACAAATAAGGGGTGGGGCACCTGGGTGGCTCAGTCGTCTAAGCATCTGCCTTCCACTCAAGTCATAATCACTGAGTCCTGAAATAGAGCCCTGTGTTGGGCCTCCCTGCTCAGCGTGGAGCCTGCATCACCCTCTCCCTCTGCCCCTCCACCCCCAACTCATGCTCTCTCTCACATGCTCCCTCCTTCTCTCTCTCTCTCAAATAAATAAAGAAAATATTTTAAAAATTAAAAAAAAAAAAACAAAAAAGGGGTGAAATTGGAGCAAAGAGAAAACAGGTTAGGAAAAGTAGGATATATCTAGGAATAATTAGAAATTCTTCAACTTGATTTTGAAGAGTGGATGGTGGTTTTCTAGGCAGAGAAGCGAGGTTAAGAGAATTCTAGAGAGCTGTGATAGCTGGCATGTTTGGAAAACACTGGTGCTAGAAGCCAGGTGGGAGAGATGGCGGGAAGGTGGCAAGGGCAGGTGGAGGGGAGAGTGGGAGCTATATATTAAGAGAGCTCTACACAACATGCTAACAGGGAGGTTTTTATCTTCTGGGAAACTGGGAGCCAAACGGTGTCATGATTGGAACTCTATTTTAGATTTTCTTATTTTCCTATTTCAAAGAGGAAAAATACACCATTTAGTGGGAACCCTTTGAACACTTGCCTATTCTGTCAGTCAGCAAGAACCATGCCACCCACCACCCTCGCCTCATCTCCTTCCTTGCTAGTCAACGGCACAGGTGGCTCTTCTCCTGCTTAGTTCTCTCTCCCCTAGCTTCTACAGTTAAGTTGTTATAACTTTTCCACATTCAGAGTCAGTACCTTTTCCCTTCTAACTCACTCATCAACCTTCTTCATTCTGTATTTGGGATCCCAAATTGCCCCTGTCAATGTTCCAGTGGCTTCCAACTAGCTGTCTAAAGAATAGTTCCATTCCTATCTCATTTGACACGATCCTGGCATCTGAACCAGCTGACTACTCCCTTTCTGAAACTCTGTCTTCTTCATTTCCTCTTTTTCTTTCCATGTAGAAAATATTATCACTACGTCTCTTACTTTTTGCAGGCTTAGAATCCCAGGCTTGTCTTTTAAAGTTCAAGTTCCTCAGAAATATGTACTTGGACCCTGGAAAAGAGATGGGTTGCAGGGCCATATCTGGCCATCATTAAACATGGATTCACATGAAATTGCCAGAGATAACGCACAGCAAGGAAAGTACAAGGACAATGATGGAATCCTAAGGAACATCAATATTTATGAAGTGGGGAAGAGAAAGCAGAGAAGACAAAGGCAGTGCAATCAGAAGAGCAGACTGACAAAAAAGAAAGGAATGTTGGAAAAGCCATAGAAGAGGGGCATCTGTGTGGCTCAGTCAGTTAAGCGTACTCTCGATTTCAGCTCAGGTCATGAGCTCAGGGTCGTGAGATCAAACCTCACATTGGGCTCTGGTGCTCAGGGCAGAGTCTGCTTGAGACTCTCTCTCTTCCTCTCCTTCTGCCCTTCCCCCTGCTTGCATTCTCTCTCTCGCTCTCTCTCTAAATAAATAAATTAATAAAATCTTAAAAAAAAATTAAAAAAGGAAAACCATGGAAGAATTTTATGTTCCCCAGGAACAGATAGGATAATACAGAGCCCATTAGATGAGACAAGGGTCCAGCATGGCCTTGGAGGGGACAATTTCAATGGAGTAATGAAAACAGAAGCCCATGTATGGGGGTTACTGCAACAAATGGAGACACCAAATTTATACTCCATTTTTCAAGAAGGTGCACTTGAAATAAAAGGAGGGAATAATCTGGGAAAGAATAAGGAGGTCCTTTGGGATGGTAGATCTGAACATACTTAGAAGCTCCAGGCAATCTTTGAAACTGGTAAGAGTAACAAATGACAGCTTAAGTGGATGGAAGTGCAAATATTTAATGCAGTTTATTGTCAAAAATATGATGTGTTGACTTATTAGAATTTTTTTTTTTTTTGAGAGTCAGTTGGCTTTGTGTATGCAAATTATTGACGGGAGGTGGCTTCATAAAATATAAAACAGCTTGGTAAATGCTGATGTAGCAGAAAGGGGCATGAAGTTGGAATCCAGAGACCTGGATCTGTTTCTAATCAATGACTTAACCTCTTCAGGTCTCTGTTTCTTCTTTGCAAGTTGAGGGATTAAGATGATCTCCATAGGTATTTCCAAGGGCTCCTTTCTCCTCCAACATCTTCATTGTTTTTCAAACCAGGCTTCTCTGTTAGGCTATGATCATATTCTCCTGGGTTGTAAATTCCTAAGGAAAAATTTTAAATTTTATATTTTTATTTTAATGGCAAAAAAAAAAAAAAAGCAGGACATTTTTGTTTCTTTGCATGATGAACTTATGTCTGTAGATTTCAGCTTCTGCATTTTTATTTGTATTTGTAAATGTACATCTCAGGTGGTTTTTTGATCTCTAAAGGGATTTCAAGGAACTTTTACAATGCTGGAAAACTTCTCTAGCTTTATGGTTTGTTTTATTTTCAAACTGATAACCGATGTTTTGTGTCTATCACTGAATTCGTGTTGAATTATTTCATTTCGTTTAATGACAAAGCTTCATTTTTGTGGCAATAATTTTCAACTAAAGTCATTTCCCTAAAGTAAGACATTAGTTTCTTAAGGGAATTAATGCATTGATAATTTGATGGGACAGCATGGAAATGGTATATTGCAACAATGTAACCCAGAGAGTCAGCAGACTAAAGGGAGGGAAGTTGAACCCCTAATTGGTGGGTGCTGGCTGAGTGAAGGTCAAAAGACATCACATTGTTCTGAAGAAACAAGGCATTGTAGAAATCAGGATCAAAAAATATGTTGGGAGAATGGAATTATGACATCACAAATAATACTAGAGGTGTAGGAAACTTAAAAGAATCTTTGCCATGGCAGTTGGTACCCTTTTCACACTGAGCAAGAGGATTTCATTCCAACAATGCACACTCATTGCCTACATTAAATTACTTTAACTTTATGCATTTTTTATTAATGCTGAATTCATAATTTTATTTTGATTTGATTGTTGTTTAAAAGCTATGGATATAAGGAGTTTATACCTGAATTTATGCATCTGGTACTTAAGTAACATTTCAATTAAATAAGAGGTTAACAGATTTATCTTAAGAATTGTTTTCCCTTAAAAGATGTCCACACCTAAGTTTTGAGAACCTGGTCTTGATTTTAAAGTTTTCTATGTTTCTCTAATTCCTTCGAGCAAAGTGCGGGGAAGCAGACAATACTGGGAGCTAACAGATACTGATGCCACAAAGAAAAGCTTGACAATTCTGGGGGCTTTATGGACAGTTTCCCCATAGCCAGACTCATTTCCTCCCATTAGGGAAAAGCCACAGGGAAAGGTAGCATTAGAACTCAAAACCAATTTGCCAGATTGTTGGGAGGAAACCAACTGAATGAGGGCAGCTTAGAGTTGGCTACAGAGTAAGGAGAAAAAGCAGCCCCACAAAGGCAATGTTGGGCTTGTATATACTAAAGAAACTGGGCATCAAAGTTAAACAGTCAGAAAACCAAAAGTGGGTTTTCGAAAGGCCAGTCCGAGGCTGGAAGATAAATAAACGAAGCGGTCAAGAAGGTATCTCCACCATATCAGTATCCGTCAGACCCTCTGGACAAGCTGTCGACAGTTGGCTGCTCCGTGATTCAAGTGAGGAGGGAAAGCAAAGCCTGAAGAAGACAGTAGGAAATGGCATCAAGTAAGACTACGGAAAAGGATTAAAGACACTAAAGTTGATTTGGTTGGCAAGGGATATGGAAGGAGTAAGATTTATTTCTTTTGACTAATGTGCAAAAGGAGAATATACGAAACGGGGCACCAGCAACTCTCTGTCTCATATGGGAGAAAAGGCACGTGGCACACAATGCAGACTGTAGGGATTTAGACTGGTCACACTGATGGGAAGTGACCTTAAAGGGAGCTTGGGGAGAACTCAGTGGATTCTCTATAGAAGGTGTGGACATGGTCTCTAGGAGCACTTGCAAAACAATTTACTGAATTTCAGTTCTGCCAGAATGAACTCGCAAGCTTCTGGCCATCTCTGTGAACCTCAGACAAGAAAAAGAAAAAGGCAGTGGGTGAGGGATGACCGCATCCCAACAGGAATGTCCACAGAAGTGGAAAGAGACAGGACTCGCTTGGGGCTGTTGCGGCGGAAGTCGACAGAGCGTGACTCGGCCAGAGCTTGCCCGGGTAGGAAAAGGATGAGTCAGTGAATCCGAGGTTGCCCCGCTGAAAAAGGGAGGTCATGTTTGGAGTTCATGGAGTGGAAGGAGCTGTGTAAATATTAGGCTGTCTTTTTTTTTTTTTTTTTTTTTTTTTAACTAAGGTTCACCTACAGCAAATTATGTTCAGTATTTGCTAATAGTTTTTTACTCCGAGTGTGAACTCCTCCAGCAGTTTCTTCAGGCTCTTCTCAGCGAAGGACTGGGGGAAATTTCTTTTTTCCCTCAAGTTTTTCATCCTTGTTAAAGGTCAAAATGCTTCTGTTTCGCCAGAGAGTTCCCCAGAAAGAACACTTAAACGATGAACAAACAAAACAAGGACGGGGCAAATGTACTGAAAATCTAACCTCTTGCTAGGCAAGTTGAGAAATTCTTGCAAGAGTACCTCTTCCAGCTTCAGCTGTTATTTAACCTGGCAAATGTGGACTGGAAAAAAACAACAGCAACAACCCACTCTCTGATGATGCCTTTAATTCTTATGCGGTTACTTTAAAAGTTCATACCTCGGACGCGGCTCTCTGAAGAGTTCCGAGAGAAATCCATTTTAGAGGGGTGGTTACTGTGTGAGACATTCTGGAAAAACATTGGAAAATGTGACTTTTCCTACGACATTTGCTGCCTCTGCCTTTACCATGAGGAAAATCTGAGGATCTATGCATTCCTGTGAAGTGAAGCCTGACAGCACCCTCAATGTCCTTTCCTGAGAAGTGGGGAATCACTTTCTGGGAACAGGTCTTCTAACATGTGTGTTTTACACTGGGAATTGAATTAGAGACAGGCGAAGGGAGGATATTTGGGAAAAGCTCTAATAACATTTTTTATCACCACACCTTCTTGAAATTGACACATGAGTCATGCTGAGGATATTTTCGATAAACTCAGATGTTGAGAAATTGGGACCAAGCAGTTTCTGAGTAAATTAGCTCCGTATACTTTCAACTAAAAATGGAACAATCTGCCTATCAAATTACTGAATGTTAGTCTCCATCAACTAGAAATTAGTGTAGGTGCCTACAATCTAAAATGATTTTGACTTTCTCATAAGTTTCCAGAGGCTTATCCTCTCCACACCTTTAAATGAATAGCCATGGAAACGAATGAGTGATTTTCTAGCAGGTGAGGGGGAGAGACCCTCTCTTGTCATTACTACAAAGTTCAAAGGCAGAGGTGTAGTGGAAAGAGCACTGGACCAGGAATTAGCCCATCTGAGCCTTGACTCCTCCCTGACTGGTTCACATAATCTCCCTGGGCATACATTTCCCTGCTTGAAAAAAGAATGCCTCCAGAAATCTACCTGTAATCTCTGCCTATCTGCCCTGCATGTAGCTCAGTCTCAGCAGAGCCAGTATTGACCCTATCCCTTTGCGTCTGCAACGTACTCTTTCTTCCTGAACCATCCGACACAGTGAGGGAAGGTTGCCACTATCCGCCTGACCATCCGAGAACAAACTCCTTGGAGATAACCCACCCTCCTCACGTCCATCCCTTCCTTTCTACCTTCCCTAATCTGCTTCTCTCTCATTCAGTTTACCATATGTGGGAGGAAAGAAGACATTCCATTTCCAGGCTTGACCCCTAAACCTTCCCATAGGTTTATAAGGAATGCAAGGAGGTAGAGGGAGCTGGTAAACCCTGGGGGATTGGCTTACTTTTCTGGATCCTACCTAATCACAGAACGGCAGCTGCAATGGGAACCAGAGTGTTCATGGAACACAAGCACTACTTCTATTGAGATAAGGAGACAGAGTCCCAGGTTGATTAAATGACTTGGCTGTATTTCTTATGAATGGATTCTCAGAGTTGTGGGCCCACAAAAATCTGCCTTATCAGAAGAACTGTTGGCTTTCTTCAAAGCCTCAGGTGGTCAGGAGCCAAGGAAGGTAATGATCAACGACAACGATTAATTCATTACAGGTGCCTTGAACAAAAGACTTAGGTTTTTTTTTTTTTTTTAAGATTTTATTTATTTATTTGACAGACAGAGATCACAAGTAGGCAGAGAGGCAGGCAGAGAGAGAGAGAGAGAGGGAAGAAGGCTCTCTGCTGAGCAGAGAGCCCAACACAGGGCTCGATCCCAGGACCCTGAGATCATGACCTGAGCTGAAGGCAGAGGCTTTAACCCACTGAGCTACCCAGGCGCCCCAAAAGACTTAGCTTTTAATTTGTTTTGTATCTGACTTCATTTCCTTCTCTTCTCTTTCTCCTCCTCCTGCTTCTCCTCTTTCTTCTGTCCTTAGTCCTATTTCCTCATGTTTTTATACTGCAAGAAGATGACTATATGCTAAAAATCTTCTCCTGGGACCAGCTGCCAGCATCATTACAGGCACTATGGGCTTTACTGGGGCTCTTTTTGAGGCTGAGTAGAGCACCTAAAAACAGACTTCAAACCCTCCTCTCTAAGGAAAGGCACTCTGCCTTCAGGGTGCAGAGAAGGGAGCCTTGGCTTTTTTGGGGGGATTGAAAGCCTTTGGGATTGGAGATCCAAGGCAGCTAGCGTTCAGACACCTGTGCTTCCAGATGGTCCCGAAGTGGTCATAGCTGAATTTCCTTATAATTGGTGTCTCTCATCTTAATCAGTTTGGGTCCTATATATCCCACCTCTCCCAGGCCCTGGGAGGTCCTTGTTGTGGGTCTCAGTCAAGCACTGACACTTAGGGTCGCTGGCCAGAAGCTGCTGCTTGGGCATGTCCTGTATTCAGGAAGGCTGCTTCTCAACATGGCCCTGACCTTCGGCATGCATGAAATGAACTGCACAGGTGCTACAATCATGCCTCTGATTTCCTAACGATAACTTGAGAACTGTTTGGGAAGAGTAAGTTTAAATATTCAAAGCCATATCAAGGGATCCCTGAGAAAAAAACAGGAAACATTTCCTTTTGTTGTTTCTAGCACAAGCTTTGTTGGCCCACACTGGGTTTGGTTTGTAAGAGGAATGTGTTGAGGACCTCAAGTTCAATATCATGGCGGGGGGGTGTGGTGGGGATGGGAGGCAGACAGTGGGAGGAATTGGGAGTATTGAGGTTTGATGTGGGGTGGGGGAAGGTCTGTGAAAGATAAAGGGAGAAGGACAGGCTTGGGCAGGGAAAACCTCAGGATGGTGATGCAGCTCTGACGCTTGGAGAAGGAAAGGAAGGAGAAGGCGGGATTGGGGGTTTCTAGAGCAGAAGTGCCTGTGAGAGGGGTCCTCTTGTGGGGTTGGTGGGGGAGTGGCTGGGTCCTCATTGGCAGAGAGCTGCCCAGGAAGACCATGGCCTCAGAGTAAGGCTAGCAGATCCTGAAGTCACTGTCCCTGGAGGCTATCACCTAACAGCACTTACTGAAGGGACATCTAAGCAGAGCACCTCTAGGGCTGCCTTGGGGGCAGGGGCAGGGTGGGAGGTGGGGGAGGTGCCAGGCAGTGGGTGAGCGAACACATACAAAGAGAAGGAATGACAATTTTGAAGCAGTGGGCATCATACATTTGATTACCTGATACATGTGAAGGCACTGATTAAGCAACAGAACCATATTCAGTTAGAAGAGTCTAGAGAGAAGGGTTTGGGATTGTTTCACATTTCCCCTGGGTCTAGAGTGGAGGTCAGCAAACTATGGCCCACGGATGAGACCCGACCCACAGCCTGTTTTTTGTGTCTAAGTGTTACAGGAACACAGCCAAGATTCTATTGTGTGCAGCTATGCTCACACTACAATAGCAGAAGGGAGTAGAGCCCCCAAAGCAAAGTTACTTTCTGGTCCTTTATAGGAAAATTGTACTGATCTCTGGGCAGTGAAGTTCCATCCTCTACCCATGTCCTGTGTGTGACTGGCCCTACTGTCAGCCTGGAATCCTTGGAGACTAACCTGGAAACCTCGGATTGATTCCCCCTACCTGTCTCCCCCCATTGTTTTACTGGCACAGGTAGAGTAAAGACAGCCGTAGGGCACTTGGGATCTGCTTAGCTACAACAGTCACTGGCCTGAAATTTAGGTTTTAAATCACAAAATGATTGTTTATTGTATGTGACTGGTTAACACGGTCCACTGCTATTATTCTGTAGGTTTAGTTTATCAGATTAGCTCATAGCACTAGATTACCTGAGATTTATGGATGGGATGGGAGCAGGAATGATGAACAAAGGTTTAGGCTGGGTTTGAAGCTGAAGGAGAGGGCCCCGGGAGTCTGGGAAGGAAGGCTGTTAAGAGTAAAGAGATGAAATAGAGTAGTCATTGCCTGACATCTATAACTTATGATGATGGTAAAGGTAGTCATTCAGCAAGTGTTTTTACTGAGCACCTACTAATGCTGGGTCCTATTTTAGGTACCAGAGATACAGCGGTAAAAAAAAACACACAAAAATCCCATTCTTCATACAGTTTACGTTGCACTGAGAAAGACAGACTATAGCAAAATAAATGAGTGAATCTGTATATCCTGTGTATTATATATAGTGTGTTCAAGTGTGCTAAACTGCTAGGGAGTAAAAATGTAGCAGGGAAGTAGGTTATGCTATTATGGGTTTTTGGGGTTTGGGGGCTATCACTGCCATTTTTTATGGTGCGTCAGGGCACGACTCCGGGGAATAAGAATAAAGAGAACACAGAGTTTTTTCATGGGTCTCCTCATCAGCCTCATCAACAAAATCACTCTGAAAATAAAGAGAGAAAAAGGAGAGAGAGAGAGAGAAATGTTCTATATTGACATTCTAAAAGTGTTTCCCAGACAACACTCATCATCTGAAATTCTTGACAGATACGTTGTGCAAAAAAGGAAATGAATAAAAAATGGAACTGTTGCTATCAACAGTCATTTTTTTAACCCGTGGCATTGTCAGAAGTAAAATGCAAAGTAACAGTTAAGGAGATTTGTGAATGTCAAACTGATTAATTTCAGATCTACTGCAGCCTAGGCTGAACTTGCCTATAGGGTAAAACAAATTGAGGGTCTGCCCTCCTTCAAGGGTTTCAGGCATGAGTATAGGGTTCCTCGCAGTGTTAAAGCACCACACTATAAAAGTCCCAGCTATAAATTTTGCTGTGCTTCCCGGCTAAATGGATGCTTTGAGTGGAGACAGACTGGCGGGAGCTGAAGTAGTTATAGCTTTGATTTACCGCCGCTCTATCATTCCATCCTACTGAGAGTCTTGAGCAGTGATGGGAAGGCGTGCTGATCGGCTGCCGTTTGGAGACTGAGACAGCACCAGGGATGGCCAGCCTCCGTCAGCTTGTAGGCAATATTATCACGACTTACTTTGTGCGGTGTAGTCGTATGGGAGATAAAGGAATGGGACATTGGCTAATAAATCTGTTGGAAGAGTAGTCCTTTCTGACCCTCATTTGTTTCCAAAAGGTCCTGTCGGAGCGTCACTGATAGGAAATCACTTGTGAAAACTCGCTATTTGAACTCAGTACAACACTTGTGAGGGCCAATTTATAACATTTGTTTTGAATATCCCAGATTCGGGGCATCCCTACTGATGTTTTTGTGTTTTTTTTTCTTTTCCGTGGTGCTAAAAATGCTCAAATGAAAGTTGGCCAAAGCAACAACAACAACAACGAAGACATTTGATTGAAAAAAAATGAACTGCAGATGCTGGAGATGAATTTAGTCAGATACTGTGTGGTTAGAATGTAGCCAAGGTCTCCATAAGAGCTATATTTTTATTTTAACTTCAGGCTTCTCCATTTGAGAGGAAGGCGTGTATGATTGAAAGCAATAAGAGATTCTATGGCCGTGAGATTTAAAGAAAAGTATTATTCATTCTCTTGTTCGTTTTTCATCAGCTTTCATTTGGTATGTTTTTATTTACTTTGATTTTGGTAAATCTCTCCTAATGCTGTAATTATAGGAGTAAGACTGAATATGTTTTGGTTAACATCTGCGAGGAAAATGCAGTGTTTGATTTGTTTCTTTTTTAATTTGCAGTTTGGAAGAGGTTGATTAATCCGTTGGTAGAGTCATCTGTTCCATCTTAAGTTACACCCATTAGAGGTTGTTATAAATCCATCTGTGTAGTCAACTGAAATTTTTGGAGACTAAACGGCTGCATGGATCTGTAACTATATTAAAAAATATAGTTTCACTCCTTAATTAACGAGGATGTTTCTAGATAGCACACATGGATCACTTTTGGAACGTTCTTTTGTGAAGAGACATTTCATTCACTTGTCTGTATCATGAGTTGCCATCATACGCGTCACCTTCTGTCATCTTGGCTTGTGGTACCATACTGAGTCAGAATTGTAGTATTCGTTTAAAACAATCCAAATATTTGGTTCTGTTAAATCATATCTGGAAACTTCTTATTCAACTGTCTTTTGAAGGGAGGATCACCAGAGAGGAATGCGTGAGGATAAACACGTGCTCACTCACACTACCTCCCTGTTTATTGCTATTCTGTGGATGGGGCGTCGAATCAACCTCAAAATGCCGGCCGTGTGGGGTAGTGAAGCCAAACAAAGGGGCAGGAATCTCAGAAAGCCTCAGGGGAAACCTGTCAGTGACATGATAAATTTTCTCTTCTTCTTCTTCTTCTTCTTCTTCTTTTTTTTTTTTTTAAGATTTTATTTATCTATTTTAGAGAGAGAAAGAAGGCATGAATGGGGGGAGGGGTACAGAGAGACGGAGAGAGAGAATCCAAACGAGTCTACTCACTGAGCATAGAGCCCTAATCGGGGCTTGATTCTAGAACGCTGAGATCCTGACCCAAGCCAAAATCAAGAATCTGACTCTCAACCGACTAAGCCACCTGGGCACTCCCCATGATAAGTTTTCACGCTAGATAAAATAAAAATCAGAATTCTAGAACTTCCAGCATTTTCCATCTTGACCCACTTCTTACAAAATGTTAAGAAAAAAAAAAAAAGGAACTTGATTCACCACTTCACCATGTTCATAAATGGAAATAATTAGTACCTGTGGAGAGTTGAAAAGTAACAACTAGAATGTGGAGACTATTTTAATATCTCAGCAAAACTGGAAGAAAGTTGCTGGATTTGGCAACCAGATTTAGCCAGTTCTACTAAATCACAGATTAATAAAGGTAACAACCCCTTCTGGTCTAAGATTATTTTAAAGCCTTGTTTAAAATTCTTAGGCAAATGTAATGGAAATAGGAATAACATAGACTAATTTTCATAGCACTTATTGTCAACATTGATACTACATGGGGGGAAGAAAAGTGTTTTACACATAACTATATCTTAACCTGAAATTTGGAGATCTTACCATTTATATGGATTCAAAAAACTGTTAGATTTACACAGGAAAAGAAATGTACAGTTGTGACAATTATACTGTAAATGAGTCCCTTTTGTATAGACTATTTTCTTTTCTAAGTAGATGAAGCTTTAGATAGTGACAAGTTTTCGCTTTTCCCCAAGAATAGTACTCATCTCATTATGGGTGCTGAGAAACAAGTTCTGAGTATTAAATACCTCTCAGAGTACGGCATGACCCAGTATGTCATTTCTTTGCAGCCTTCTTCTGTGTTTAAATGTTTTCACCTTGTATTAAAAGATACTCCGTTGTGGGGGAGTAAGTGTATCTCTGTCTTCCATCCTGCAACCATCTGCAGAAGGCAGACATGGCAAACTCTTAGATATCAACCCCAAGTTCTCCACAGGGCTGCAGAGATTGATGTTTGGTTGACTGGAGAGAAAGAATGGGTGACACAGAAGAGGACTTCAGAAAAGAGCCCCTCTGGGTTGCCCCGCTGATCTCAGGATACTGCTCAATGGGCATTGCTCATGACCATTTGAAAAAATGTCTTCGCTTGAGTGAACTTGAAGAAATGAGGGGCATGGGAGTTAGTCCAAATTCGTATCTTTGGGAACTGAGGGTCAATTCCAGAAGGACAACCAATGTCCTTACTTGGGAGGTCAATGTGTAGCTTCTGAATTTCAGTCCGGTTAGGTCAATGTAGCTTGTAGATGGCATTCTGTTGCAGGCCTGGGCAGTGCCTCACAGGCCCTTCTGCTATTAACAACATCAGCTTTAAGGACTTTGACAAATGACATTGGAAAATGCATGTAGTGCTTGAGCCAGGGCACATGATGAAAGCCATGTATATCTTCACTGTTCCTTGCAATCCCAAATTTATGATTAAGTTTCTGTTTCTCCAATTGGGCCTTTTGAAAATGATCTTGAGCAATCTTAGCTTCTTGCACCACTCCCCAAACTAACAAACTTTTCCTATAAAAATATTTGGTCCCCTTAATGTCACTGCTGAATTTAATTGAATGCATGTTTTTGCCTGTAGATCTCACTTTTGGAGTGAAATTGTACAATTTAACTCTGAAACAGTTGGTTTAGGAGTCTAAGTCACCTAAAATTGTTCTGTAAGACCATGAGATTTAAGTTCTGTATTTGCTCCCCCTATGTTTTGGACAGACATTGGGACATTTTGGTATGCTCTTCAGAAAGACCACCAGCTGCAAGTGCCCAGCTGTGAAGAGAATTGCCTGAATTTGAGGGTGAAGTGTAACCTGGACCTCCAGAGAAACTTTAAAGGAACTATTTTCAGTGAACCTGGCATAAAATTGAGTGATTATGGGCAGAGCATCTCGTGATCTGGTTTCCAAGTTGTAAGATGTTGCAGTTATGTTTGTGATTAAAGCTGTTCAAATTAGACTTCGTGGGTCTTTTGGAGATTGAAAGACAGTGAGGTTTAGTAGAAATAGCATGACACAAAAAGACCTGGCTTCCAACGTCACCCTATCGCTTGGTGAATGTCTGACATGTCACTTAACATTTTTAGACCTCATTTTCCTTAGAGATAAAAAATTACCTGGGAAGTCTCCTCTAGCTCTATGATTTTAATTTTTAATTATATTTCCCTGACTTCCTTCACACATTACTATTTAAATGAGAAAATGCAGAATGAACTTGAATGGGTGAGAGAGAGATCCTGTCATTACCTATCATTATCATTATCTCTACTTCCACCACCCTCAAGTCCCCTAACAAAACCCATAGTTCCCAAAGCTCCTGCTAATGTTTCTGTATTTTCTCATCAGGAAAATCTCCAGGTAAATGGTGAAAGATAAGCACATGTTATTCAGCTGAAAATAGAAAGGCCAATAGGTGATTAGAACAAAATTTAGTAGCTTGGGTAAATAAATTATCTACTAGCTAGCATTATTTTTACAGAGTCAAAATATGTCTTTATCTTCATGTTATAGGTTCTATAAACAGTACAAGTAACACAGAATTACGTAATCACTTAAGAATTCACACATAGAATGTCTCTCTTCTCTAGCACCCAATCTTACTTCCACACTCCAGAGCCAACCACTACTGATGATATGGCATATTTATCTCGTAAGCCGTATTTAACTAAGTTACATGCATATGTTTATAAAAAGATACACATACATTTTTCGACACATAAACAGATTATGTTAGATTATGCGCAATCCTTGGAAAACTCAAAGTGTGCTGGGCCTTGAACTAATCACGGCAATCATCTTCTTAATACCCCTTGTTTTATAGGAAACTCAGCTTCTATGGAAGTCAGCTCTATTTGCTAGGAAGATGAGATTGGTGAGAATTAATGACTTTTCATATCTTGGCTTTCTTTTTTTTTTTTTTTTTTTTTTAAAGATTTTATTTATTTATCCGTCAGAGAGAGAGAGGGAGAGAGAGCGAGCACAGGCAGACAGAATGGAAGGCAGAGGCAGAGGGAGAAGCAGGCTCCCTGATGAGCAAGGAGCCCGATGTGGGACTCGATCCCGGGACGCCGGGATCATGACCTGAGCCGAAGGCAGCTGCTTAACCAACTGAGCCACCCAGGCGTCCCAGATATCTTGGCTTTCTAAAGACTTGTGAAAACCTCACATTTGATTGGGTGGATTAAATAATATCTGTGGAGTTAATAGTGGTAAATGGTGATTCCTGGAAATATCATTATCAATGACTTCAAAGCATGTTGTGAAATTCACAACACATAAAGTGTATTCACTAAAACTCACTTTTCTGTAAGTCTCTCACTTTTCTAAAAGTCTCTTGACAGGTTGAGGCTTTACGTTGGGATGGCTATTGTGCTTTAGGGACAACGAATGTCACAAACTCCAATCTATTCTGTCACCAGATTCCAGACCTGGATTGGTCCACTCACTCTCTTACTTCTGTAGTAGTACCCTGGGCATATCTTTACCATAGCCATCTTCACAACACAAGCTAATCTGCACCAGAGTGAGAATTGGCATCTGCTTTGATCTGCTGTGTTCTAGCACTTAGAACAGTAACTGACGCATAGTAGGTAATCGATAGGTACTTGTTGTTCAACATATTTATTTTACCAAATTCCCTGTTATATTTACTATAAGCCCTTTGTCAGCCTGTACAGTTGTACTACTGGTTTTAGAATATAACTGCTGCTCAAAATTACTGATTATTATATAAAAAGAGAAAAATAAGTGAATAAATAAGGGTGTAGGTAAATGAATGAATAAAATAAGAATAAGCTGTCCACACCAGAGATGGATATCATTGTTGATCAAGTGAACTTGTTTAGGCCCCAGTTGAAGTCTAAACAGTAAATGTGTCTTGATTTGCTCTGTACTACTTGAATTGCTCTTACTTTTTCCTTAGCTACCTTGACCTGCTATATTTCCCTTTGCAGAGAAAATCCTGGGTCCTTCAAATTTGATAAGGTGTGCATAACTTTTAATAGATGCTCTTAAGGTAACTGCTCTTAAGGAATCGTAACTTCAGTAATGGGTTATTTCTAAGATTTCCAGTTTGTTCTCTACACAACATACCAAAGGCTCATGTTTCATATCAGGCAAGATATGATCATTTTCAATTCCACATTCTTTAGATTTCCTCTGAAATTTACAGCTTGTGTGTGTGTGTGTCTGTGTTTGTGTGTGTGCGCCAAATATAATTTTATTCATATAGTTAATACCATTGAGTTTGCTCTTGGATGAGAAGAAAGAATTAAGGAAGTACATTCATAACCCTATCAGGATAATGGGAATTCCTTATTCCAAGAGGTCATATCTGCTGGAGTTAATTCTTATTTCTTACTTGCTCCACAATGTACTCCCAAGAAGTTGTTACTTGAGGGTGTCCACAATTTCCACCATAAGCCAATGCTGTTTTAGGGTTGAATCTCCCTTTGTTACTGCATTGCCTCATACATGGACTCTATCTTTTTCCATATTTATCTAACTGCGTTACTGAGAAATGCTTTATTCACGTCTATTGTCCACAAAAGACATGTCCAACTCAGATCTAATCAGCGTAGGCAAACTAAATTAAGCTAGTCATAACCAAAATAAAAGAACCTGACATTTTAGTTATCACAATAAATGGATGACACCCTATTTGGATTTTTGAAATCCTGCAAATAGTTTATGTGTCTCTATGACAATCTTCAAGGACCTCTGTGGAGCTAGGGACTAGCTATTTATAGGATTCCCATAAATTTTAAGAGCCTGAATGGACCAGAAGGGTTAGGCAAAGAACATGGAGAAGGAACTACTGATAGCTATTAAGTGGTGGCTGAAGGCCTAGTCCTCTAATATATATACATCCCATTCTCTATCTGCTAAGGTTTTATCCTTTCTGGACTGATGCTGTGTGATTTATTTGCAGTTAAAGTAATCAGTCTAAGTGCACAAAGCTACATTGGTCATAACCTTACATGGTCCAATCAAATTACATGCTAACCATAGTTATAATAGGAAGTAAAAAAAAAACAGGTTTAAAGTGACACTTAGATGTGCTAAGTTTGTCTACTAGCTGGGTCTGATTCACCTTTCTGTCTTCTGAGTTATTGTAATAAACTGTATTAGCATATATACATTCTTATGATATATTCAGGGTAGCACAGGTGAGAATTAGATGTTATATTTGGTTCTATGGAGTAGAGACAGAGTTAGCTTAAGTTACAGAAAATGGTCTTGCACTCTGTCATCTGTTAGTTGTTAAACTATTTTAGGAAATGCATTTGTGTGTATTTGGTCTTTCTTAGAATTCCATGACTGTAGTAGCTGTAACATTTAAAGAGGCTGATGATTAACAGATATTGCAGGTATCTATCTTATTTTTTTTTCAAGATTTTATTTCTTTGAGAGAGCATGAGCAGGAGAAGCAGCAGAAGCAGAGGGAGAAGCAGACTCCCCGCAGAAAAGGGAGCCTGAGGCAGGACTTGATCCCAGGACCCTGAGATCATGACCCGAGCTGAAGGCAGATGCTTAACCCCCTGAGCCACCAAGGCACCCCTCTATCCTACTGGCATTATACAGATTACACTGTAAAACAGTTCATTAATCTGATTGGGAAGTCTAAGAAAACCTCTAAGAACAGTTGCCCAACCACAGCTTTAAGCAGCACTTCCATGTTAATGGGTGACACCAACAGCACACTAAGTGGTGTTGACAAGCCTCATCTTAACCACTAGTACAATCCTACCTTCTTGCTCCCTTTCCCTTCCCTATATGCCAGTCCCCAATTTCTCATTTTTCCAAATACTCATTAAATAATTTTTAAGAAGTCTAATTTCTTCTCTTTTTTGTTCTGTCTCTGGAGTAAAGTTACAATTCAGGCAGCTGGAAGTAAATGGAGATATAAAGGATTAGATTAAAAGGAAAAAAAAAAACCCTACCAGAATAATCAGTCCA
This sequence comes from Enhydra lutris kenyoni, assembly GCF_002288905.1. Lineage (NCBI taxonomy): Eukaryota > Metazoa > Chordata > Mammalia > Carnivora > Mustelidae > Enhydra > Enhydra lutris. The sequence continues at coordinate 16,328,465 of NW_019154124.1, read as the reverse complement.
TAAAACAATACTGTATATTGGGTGAACACATGGGTTTGATAGCAGTGACAGAACACAGGTAGATCCCATTAAGTCTAACTCACTGGGGAGAGGGACAAAAGGGTGAGACAAAGGGACCGGTGGGGTGCTGGTCAAAGTAGATGTCCTATTGACCAGCAGACAGAGTGTGATTTTTGTCCAAGAGGTCTGAAATGAGGATATATCTCATATGACTAGACATTCCTTCAAACAATAAATGACCCTCAACTTTTAGGTGACAGTTCAAGAGCTCAGGGGCTCAACTCAAGGCTGCACATTCTGGATAAACTCAGAGAGGAATGAACTCAGAAAGGATAGACACAATCTAAGGATCCCACGCAGGACAGCATTACAACAGTGACACTGGCCTTCATTTCATCTTGGTTTTAGGATAATTGTCAGTGTGTGAAATCTTAGAGGGGATTATCACCGTATGCTCAAAAGAAAGCTCATGATAATAATTCCGACAGTGGATAATGCTTAGAATTTTTTTTTCAAAATGCTTTCTCATTTATTATTTGCTTTGGTCTTCCTAGTACCCCCAGGGCAGTAAGTTTGGGCACTGTTATCCCATTTGCTGGAGGAAGGAACTGAGGCTCAAGGTCACAGATGCCCGCAGCAGATCACTTCTCAGTGCCACCCAACACATTCTCCGATTTCTGTTAGAAAGTGCCATCGTGTACAGAAGTGTCATCCTGTCCTTTCTTCCTTTTGTAAACGCCAGGGAGATTTTTGAGAGGGTAGCACTCAGGCTGACCAATTCTCTGGAATGGCCTCTCTCTTTTCACAGGCCAGTGGGTGGGTGGCTGCTGGAGGATTTGTTCCTCGCCACCCCTTCATTCTGTCCCAAGTATAGATTTCCTGTCTCGATAAGAGGAGCCCGGCTCCAAGAAGCGGGGGTGGGCATGGAGCCGCTGAAAAGAGTTATGTGTCTGTCCTCTGGAGCCACGTCGAATAGTCTCAGTCATAGGTCTTCAAGCAGTTGTTGGCACTTTCCAACGAGTTTTCTGTGGCAAATAACCCCAAATGCTTTACACAGGGAATAGCTTGCAGATGTGGGTATGATAACCTGCAAAGCATGACTTAAATATAGTAATTGTCTCTAGCCTGCTCTTAACTGTGGCGACAGAGTTTCTACTATGTCATTAGGGAAGGAATTTCCAAGTCTTGGAACACAGTAAGCAAAGCTTCTGGCAGTGACTGTTTTTAACGAAGTTAATTGGCTTCTGACCAAAAAGATGGGGTTAAAGTATGTGGGAACAGGAGAGATAAATGGCAGTCAAGGAGTGTCCAGAAGTGGGAAAAAAAAAAAAAAAAAAGTTTTGTTGCTATTGTTATTCAGCTTAAAAATAATCATTTTATCTCTCTGTGCTTAACCCACTGTATTCTTTGTTCTGATTTTCTGTTATCCTTCCCAGTAAAATTACTGCCATTTAAAGGTGAACGGTTTTGCTTTGCAGACTTTCTTTACCAGCCCACATTCCTGGCTCTGCCTAACAGAGCCAAGTAGGAAAGATCCACTGGACTCTAGGGATGGATGAAGTAGAGAGAGTAATTCACTCCAATCTCTCACCTAACAAGGAGATTTCCTCCACTAATCCTTGGCAGGTGGTCCTCCAGACTCCCTACCTTCTAAGAACTCACTTTTGGACACTTGTTAACCATTAGATTTTTCTTCTCTATCCTGAAATTTTCTTACTCATGGATTCTGGTTTTATCCTCTATAAGTAGATGGGACTTGTTTAGGCAGTTATTTCATACCACAGGCTTTTAACTACTTCTGGGGGGGAATCATACCGCCCTTATAGCCAGAATAACTAGTAAGTTTGGTCCCAGTTGCCAGCTCCACTGGATTGGATCTTGGCTGTCTGGGGGAGCTAGAAGCAGGGCAAATGCTATGAGAAAGAGAGTCATGATTGATTAAAAATGTTTGTCACGGACAAAGGATGAGAGAGTGAGTGGTGTTACAGGTGTCCATATTTTTAGACTTTGCCTTAAACGTAATGTAACCAGTGAGAACCATGGTCCTTTCAATTGCTCTTCATATACCATGGTTAGATACCTCACTGTCCTGGCTGATTTTCTCTGAACAATACCGCTCTTGAAAAATAACTCCCGAAGGTGAACACAGTACTCCTAGTGTGGGCTGACTAGATTAGAAAACAGCAGGACCACAATACCCCTTAAATCATATCCATCAGTGTAGTCCACAATTGCTTCTTTCATGTGACTCATACAGAGCATGTGGCCTACTACCACCTCTAGGACATTTTCATGTAGCGATCAACAACACAGTGTGATTTGAGGGGTACCACAAGGCTCCAACCATGCCAAAGTGTCTTTCCACTAGACTGTCGGATGCTACAATCTTAACCTAGGTGACATAGAATGTCTGACACCCCTCCATGAGAATTATTATTTTGGTTTAGACAGCTGTGCTTGTGGGAACGAGTTGAGTCTAGGCAGCTCCTATGAAGATACTAGAAATCATTAACACATTGGCGCACAATGGCTTTCTCATTGATTTGGTGAATACTCATTGATTGCTTGCCATGTGCTAGGCATTATTTTAAGCACTGGGGATAAAACAAAAAGAATAAAAAAGATGAAACTTCCTGTCCTAATGGAGCTTGCACAATAACATGGGAAGACAGACAATACAACAAAAAATAATAAAAACAGATGGTAATAGGCACTGTGGAGGAAAAAATAGAGCAGGGGAGAGGAATGGGAAGCGGTAGAAGGGGAGATGGTTGGGATGTAAAATCGAGTGCTCAGAGAGGGCCTCGCTTAGAAGAGGAAAGCCCTGAAGGAGATGAGAAAGGAAGCCGTGTGGAGATCCAGGGGAAAAACACAAAGGTAGCAGCAGAACAGCGTGTGGCAAGACCAAGGAACAACAGGAAGACCAGAGTGGCTGGAGGAGTGAATGATGAGAAAGAGAGTAAGAAAGGAACAGACAGATAACGGGGACAGACTGTATGGGCTGTGCAGGTTATTGTGCAGTTTATTGTGAGGTCTCCTGTGGAGACCATAAGAAGGTTTTGAGCAGAGGGGCAACATCATCTGACGTCCTTTTGAAAAGGACTCCTCTTGCTGCTGTATTGAGAACAGACTCGAGGTGGGCAAGGGCAGACACAAGACAATTCATTACAATGTTCTCAGTCTCATCCAGGTGAGACATATTGGTGACTTGGACCAGGAGGTACTGAGAGATGGCCTGACTTTGGGTATATTTGAAAAATAGAGTCTGAAGCATTTTGGGATGTTTAGATATGGGGTATAAAAGAAAGAAGGCCATCAGGGATGACACTGAAGTTTTTGACTGAGCCTTTGGAAAAGTGGAGTTGCCATTATTGAGGCAGGAAAGACAGGAAAGATAGAGGAGGGAAAACCTGGATTTGTGGACATCTGAGCTGAGGTATGGTGATGCAGGTGGATTTCTTATTCTGGAGTGTAGGAGAGCAATCCAGTCTGGAGACAGAAATCCCTCAGCACAATAATGGCCATTAAAGCCCCGGGGCTGGATAAGATCGCCAAGCAGTTGAGTGCAGCAAGATGAAGATGGGACCAAGGACTGAGTCCAGGAACACCGCAACTGGAAGGATAGGTTGCTGAGGAGATTGGCAAGAGCCTCCGAGAAGTGGTGGTGGGTGAACAGACAGTAAGTCATGACAGGGCGGTGTCCTGGAAGTCCAGTGAGGACAGAGTACCCAGGGGGACGGAACAACCCACGCTGTCAAATGCTACCGAGGGCTAAAGTAAACGGAGGACTGAAAGTCACCGCTGCTTTAAACAACTTGAGGTTCCTGGTGACCCTGAAAAGAGCAGATTCAGTGAGATGGCTGAGACAAAAGTCAGAGAGATTCAAGAGACAAGGTGGGGGTGGGGAGAAATGGAAAATGGCAAGTAGAGACAAAACATTTAATTGGTTTTGCTGTAAAAAGCTAGAAAATGGGGAGTAGATGGAAATGTAGCTGGAGGGAAAGGTGAGGTCAATAAATTATTATGTTTAAGATGAGAAAATTACAGCATTTCTCCCCCCTGACGGAAATCACCCAGTAGTGGGAGATTTTCAGTGTAATTCTTTGTCATCAAGACCTGAGTGGATAAGACCCAGGTCGGTATTTCTGATGGGAGGAAGAAAGGTCTAATTCTTGGCATTTTCTATGAAATGGGCAGGCTGGGAAGCAGCCCTTTACAGCTGGTTCAGCCACTGAGCAGCATGAACCAACTGGTGTGGGCAGGATAATGCATGGTGGGGAGTGGGAGAGTGGACCCTACAGACACCTCTCCCTGCTTTACACTAATGGGAGATACTCCTCAGGAGCACAGAAATGAGGTGCAACCCACCCTAACATGCCTTGTATCTACTTTGTATTCCCACTTTTTTTTTTTTTTTGCTTTAAATCGGCCAGTTTATCCCTCTGTATGTGTTAAATACCCGCTAATCTCAATGTAATTCCCCCTTTTGTCCAATTGACCTTTGTGTCTTATTTAGTTTTCTAAGATCTATGACAAAAGGTGATTTTCTAGTTACAAAGTTCTCTTTATTCCTGCTAGTGTTGGTTTCTCCCCCAACTCCCCACCTGCTTTTATAACTTTTCTTTCAAATTCAAATGGAACCTGAACAGCACCTTCACACCTTCCTTCTACATCTCACTAGAGACTCACCAAGTTAAACAGAGCTGGGATTCCTCTTACTCAGGTGGCTCACTGGGGCCCATCTTATGTTCCCTCTGGGTGAAAAAAGCAGGTAGATTCATCTAGGCATCCATCCATTCAATTAATATTTATCTAGTACCTACTCAGTGCCAAGCATTATTTCTGGCATTTGGCGATCCAAAACAACACAGATCTGGTTCCTGCCCTTAGGAATATTCTATTGTAGTGGAGGAGAAAGGTAATACACAAGAAAACTGAAATCCAAGTGACTGTGATAAGTGAAATGAAGAAGATGCATGGGATGTTGTGACACAGGGTAAAAGGGAAAGGAAAAGGAGGGTATTTTCTTTAGATAGGGTGGTCAGGGAAGCTTCTGCATTTAGAATCCTTTCACTTCCCCCACCAAAACTTACATCCCTTTCCTGGTGAGGTGAGCGGGGCCATGGTGCCCATTGTGTTATTTGCTCCCAGATGCTCCAGAGTCTCTCTGTGAGATGAGAGTGAGATCTGATATTCCACTGTGTTTATCTAGTCTGAGCTAAGAGAATTTAGCAATAATATTCATCCAATAGAAATGGATATTGGCAGTTGGGGTATTTTCTCTCTGCTCTCTGGGGCCATCTGGCAACTCATGTGCTTCTTCCATGTTTCCCTTGGTCCAGGAGCTCTGCCCTAAACATGGGGAATATAAGAGTCCTGGGCTGGAGGTAGGGGCATTGGGGTTCAATCTGAGGGGGAAAAGTAAACATTTGGTTGGATATTTAGAAATTTCTATTGGTTATAAACACTGAGTAACAAATCAGAAGGATTTTAATTACAAAGGGAACCATGAGTTAGCATAACCTGATGGTGACTTGTCCAAGTGGGTATTAACAAAATTGCCTACTTCCCCAAAGTCATGTAATAGTGAGATCAATCTGCCTGACCAATGCCAGCATTCAAAATTCAACAGCCATCATATTAAATAATGTCAAGGGGAGAATAATACTTGCATGACAGATAACCAAATGTCAATAAAAATAAACACGATGGTCCAAGATAGGTCTCAAATTCAAATACAGGACAATGAAAGATATTTGCCGCAAACAAAACAAGAGCCACACGAATGGCATGAAGGAAAAGTCTAAGGAAAGAACATTTGGAGAAAGAGGCTCTTCTACTTGAAGTTACCAAGGCCCCCACAGATATGGAGATGAAACAATACTTGTTATTTTTAAGCACTTTCAACCTTTCAGCATCTTTAATTAGTGCTTCTGAGTGGAGGAGAGTGAAGATGGCCAGTGGATCTGTGTAGATTAAAGAGTTAATTTGGGTTCAATCTGATAAATATTAGGGCTGAGACTGATCTCAGTCCTCTCCCTGAAGTGCCACTTCAAGCAGTCAGGGCTTCTCCTAGCCCAGCTGGGTTAGATAACAATGAAGGCAGTACCTTCTAAAAGTTTACAATTCAGTTCAATCCACCCTAATCTAATCATGGGCTCCCAGTGGGTAAAATTACTCCTTCCTGCTAAGTGAGGCTTAAATCTCTCCAGTGTATTTCTACTTGGTTCCTTATTTCATGCAACTCGGGTCATGTTAGTCTTTATAATGGTCCTAAACCTTAATCGTTCCCATCTGTTCAATGTTACATGGTAATTTGGTCGTGAAAGAGTACTAGGCTAGGAGCCAGTTGGATTCTAGTCCTAGCTTTGTCGCTAATTAGCTGTGTGACTCCAACAAGTTTGTTCAGATTTTAAATCTCCTCCTCCCAGACCAGCTTTCTCTACTCTTCTTTGACTTCCCCAAGAGGTAGGGAGAAGAGACAGCTCTAGGAAAGTGCTTTGGGACTTCACACCTAAGGAGGTGAAGGCAGAGATGAAGTAAAAGGAAGGAAGAAATCCTCATCTCCTCAACCTAGATATACAAACCCTCCTGCGTCTGGATCTGGCTTTTTCTTCCTACCTGATACAGGGAGGGACACATCCCTGCTCCCAGAATAGCCCAGATCCTCCATCTGGGCCCTGAATCCATCTCCTCTCAAATATTCTTCTCTGTCACCTCCTCTTTTGCCAACAGCTCTCCCTCTCTTGGATCATTCCTGAAATATACAAACATGTTCTTTTGTCTCCTTGAAGTCTTCCCTTGTCCCATGTGCCCTGTCACCGCACCATTCTCAGCTCCGCATTAAGCCTGACTTCTTTAAGAAGCTATCTGCATAGGTTGCCATGGCAAACCCTAGAACATGATCCCCTGTGGCCCCTTCTTTGCTATATTCTTCCCTTTCTCATTCTCCCCAAATGCTTACCTCACAACCTAAAGCTAAATAAGTTATCCTAACATTATATGTACTTATGTTACATGATTATGCCTGAATGATCCCCACCTTTGAGTATAGCAGTGTAATTTGAGTATTTTTTGTATGATTTTTTTGTACGCCCTAGAATTAATAATTAGTTTTTAAAAACATTTACTTAATTTTCCATGCCCCATTACTATTTTTATCCCAGTGGCCCAATAGCATTGTAAACCACCCTCTTAATATTTTCCACACTTTGTATCTATTCCATTTTTTTCCCCTGGAGACCTCCTTCTGGAAACCCTCCTCCTCTGGCTCTAATCTAAACCTGTTGTTCCCTAGGCCTGCTACTCAGCTGTCATCTGGGGCCTTCACTTGACTATCACTTGATGACATAAATATGGTTCATGGGGCGCCTGGCTGGCTCAGTCCGTAGAGCGTGCAACTCTTAATCTCAGGGTTGTGAGTTCAAGCCCCACATTGGATGTAGCGCCCACTTGAAAAATATATGGTTCAAGACATTTTATCTGGCAGCCTTTTGTGAGACATATTGGAACCAGGAAAGATGGAAGTGGTAAGAATATTTCAGAGGACTTTTGAACGAGCTCAAGCTTGAGGTAATTAGAACTTCGACCATATGCTTGAGTGAGGCATAGTCTACCTTCTGGTGCAATGACAGTATGTCAATAATAATAGTACTACTAATAAAAATTATTATTATTCCTATTTCAAATGGGGTTCAGTCATGCAAGTGGAGTTACTCTGAGTTTTATAGAATAAGAGATTTATTTTGTAACTAGACTTTACATAACTGTGGGAGGTCAGCAGAAGTAGATGACCAGAGGATTCATCAGCTAGTCAAAACTAGAAGACAAGCAAGTCCAAACACTGATGTGAAATCATGAAGGGAATGGGAGAACTCTGGGGTCTTCAGCCTCATATGTGGGGATGGCTTGGAGCCCTTGTTGGCCAGTAGGGTCAACAATCTGGAAGAAGAGCTGGGGAGCAGAGGAGAGCCAGGATAAGCTAGATCTCACTGGCATCTCTGGCATCTCTGTATCTTTGCCTGTCACTTTTACCAACTAACCAACATGGCCTCCAGAGAGCTGTGACTACTCCTTCTCTTTTGTACAAGTACCTCTTTGACCAATTCTAATCATGAACCATTTAGATAAGCGGAACAAAGTTCCAGTTTCACCGAACTGACAACCAGTTAAAACGGACTGAACTGTGTGTGTCTCCCTTCCAAAATGTATAGGTTGAAATCTCAAGCCCCAGTACCTCAGAATGTGACGTTATTTGGAGATAGCGTCTTCTAAGACATAATTAAGGTTGAATGAAGTCTTGAGGGTGGGCTCAATCCAGTTTTACTGGTGTCCTTATAAGAAGAGAGTAGGACACAGATACAGAGGAAAGACCGCATGAAAGCACATAGAGAAGACACCCATGTACAAACCAAAAAGAGAGGGCTCAGAAGAAGTCAACCCTGCCAACACTGTAATCTCAGACTTCTAGCCTCCAGAACTGTAAGGAAAGAAATTCGGTCATATAAGCCACCCAATTTGTGGCACTTTGTCATGGTAACCTTAACAAACTGATACGTGGATCAATCTAGCATATTTATATGCTATATTTTATCTATTTCTTTATATACTTCTTTACACATGGCATATGTGTTTATATATTTCTTTACACATGGTAAAGCATTTCAACATAATAATAATAGCAAATCCTGATAAGTATAGATGACATGGTATAGAGTTACTGTGTGCTAGGCATTATTCTAGGCACTTTACCTATATTAACTAATTCACACAATAGTCTTGTGAAATAGATACTACTATTTTCATTCCCATCTTACAGACGAGGAAAATAAAGATATTCAACTATTTGCTTGAAGTCATACAGCTGGTGAAGATTGAAGCCAAGACTCAAACCCTTGGCTCTGGCCTCCCTGGCCGGACACTTCTTTCCACTTGCTTAGTGTCACCTGGTCACATACACAGATCTCAGGCTCAGTCTTCCCCTCTCTGGGTCATGGATCTAACTTCCTTGTCCTCTTGGTGGATTTCTGGTTTTGTTCACAGGGGAGATCTGCCAGGAAACCTGTGTATGTTTCCCATGACACACACAGGGTCACAGGCTTCCCTGACCGTAGGACTATAACCACAAGTCCAGATTTCCCAGAGAGGAAAGCCTCAGACCCAGACTGGTGGGGTTATCATGTGATATACGATTGTTCAAATGGCAAAAAAGTACCAGGTAGTCTACACTGCATTTTATAATAAAATTTGATCTCTAAACCACTTCTCTTTGCAGTGGTCAAAATAGTTGTCCCGCCTGAGGTCATGTGATTACTCAGCAGATTTTAGTTCCCAAGCCAGCAATTCTAGATACTGTACACTTCACTCTCAGAAATCACATATCTAAAAAACAAATCAAAACAAAACAAAAGAAAATATTAAGCAAGGGAGAAAGAAAAAAAAGAAAAATCCATATATCGCTGAAACAGCTCTTGCTTGTACCAAAATGCACTAAAGTCAGTTAAGAACAAAGAGGTGTATCTATTTGACTATGTCAGTGATTTCTATTTGGTTCCAAAATGACAGATTACACTGCAGTCAGAACAAAGAGGCAGCAGGCAGCCATGTGAAATGCCTAGTGGGGCCACTGAAACAGAGACCTCGCTTCATACTGCCAATGAGACTGAGTTATAATTATGCATACCACTTCCCAAAACAGTCTGTCATGTTCTACTTGGGGCTTCTGAGTAAAGTTAAATCCTGTTGTGGCATTAGAAATACGCATTTCCTCTGCATGTTAAAAGACTCACCTAATACTTTTCCCTCTCATGTAACAGGGAGATTTAACCCAGTCCCCAGAGGGAGAATGCTAGATACAAAGCCCTGTGTAGATTAAAATCTAACAACAACAACAATTACCACTACCATTTAATGAACACATATTATGTACCTGTCACTGTTCTGAACGCTTTACATGTACCCCTTCTAATTCCCACAACCCTTATGAGGTAGACACCATTTTTTTTTTAAAGATTTTATTTATTTATTTGAGAGAGAGAGATCACAAGTAGGCAGAGAGGCAGACAGAGGGAGAAGGAGAATCGGGCTCCCCGCTGAGCAGAGAGTCTGATGCAGGGTTCGGTCAGAGAGCTCCAGGATTGTGACCTGAGCTGAAGGCAGAGGCTTTAACCCATTGAGCCACCAAGGCACCCCAGTAGAGACCATTTTTATCTTCATTTTACTGTTTAGGAAGTAGAGGTCCAGGGAGTTTAAAGAGAATCACAACATGGGTGAACAGTGAAGCTGGAATTTGAACACAGGCCATCTGTCTTCAAAACCCTTGTTCATAGCTCCTACATGTTCCTATCCTGAAAAAAAAAGGTGAAAATAAATGAGTTTTAGCTGCTGACAATGTTTTCTGATTCTGAATTCATCTCGTGTGTGGTGGTGACCATGATGGAAAAGAGAGGAAGAAGGCATGTGTGAGCTCAGTAGGATGTGATGGGACAAGTCTCTTCCATCTTAAACCCTCCCTCTCTCTTGTCTGTAGTTAAGGACAGCTGGGTCCTGATAGTTTGACCTAAGGTCCACACCTTAGATGACCAGTTGTATCAGTCAAGGCCTGTGGTGATAACCCACAGAAGCCAATTCTGATGAATGAAAGCAGTAAAGTTACTGACTAGAAGGATCTCAAGGACCTCACAAAATGGACGGGAAGGCTAGAGAACAAATAGGAGAAATAAGCCAGGCTCCAGGAAGCCAGGAACAGAGACGCACTCAAGCCCGTGCTGCTGGGAGAGGGTCCCAGGATGACTTCCTGGCCACACACGGCCGGGGAACTGCTGGTCTCAGGTATGTCATTCTCCTGCATGATCTCTAGCTCTTGCTGCATCTCAGGGCCAGTTTCTTCAAAAGGTAGAAGGGTCTGATTAGCTGAAAGTAGGTCATTTGTCTGTGGAAGCTGTAGGGTTCTCATCGATTGTAGAGATCAGTATGTAGAAGCTTGACTGACTCTTGATAAATTCACGTAAAATTCCCTGACTTTGACGGGCTAAAAATAAATAACCCAAAGTCTGAGAGCTGGGGGGCCTGGAGATGGACAAACAGAGGAAGGAATGAGAGAACAGGCCTTGTCTTTTCATATACACATAACCTTGTAATGCTTCTTGGCCTTGCAAAGCTTGTAAGAAGGATTGACCAAAAGAAAAAAATGTGCTCTTTGCTCCACCACTGGCATTGTTATCCCTGCTTATCCCAGAAATAAAACTTGAATCTAGAAGGGGTGTTGATCTAATGAAGGTCTGATCAGGCTTACTATCTTTTTAGTTCTCCTATGACTTATCTACTCCACACCTCCCCCCATGTTACTGTAGCATAAGTGACACAAAGAGGAGGAAGATGGTCTGATTTGCTCCTCATTTATCAGTATAACCTACAAAGAAAGGGAGCAAAATTATTTCCTAGCTGGTCTTGAATCTCTAAGCCCTCTTAAATCCTGAACTTGATGGGTCAGGTATGTTTAAGTGCTTTAACAGTACAAACTTTTTCTTTTGAGACAGAGAGAGAGAGAGAGAGAGAGACCAAGCACAACTGGGGAGAAGGGTAGAAGGAGAGGGAGAAGCAGACTCTCTGCTGAGCAGGGAGCCTGATGCGGGGCTTGATCTCAGGACCCTGAGGTCATGATCTGAGCCAAAGGCAGATACCTAACCGACTGAGCTACCCAGGTGCCCCAACAGTACAAACCTATTACGGAGGGCATGTATTGCATGGAGCACTGGGTGTGGTGTATAAACAATGAATTTCAGAACACTGAAAAAAACAAAATAAAATAAAATAAATCTTTAAAAATCTATAAAGTTTCTATTATTTTTATTTTGAAAAGTATGTAAATTAGGAACCTGAATGAAAGGTGATATTTTATAGAAAAGATGAGAAAAAAACAACTTTAGTATTTTTACTTTGTCTTAAATTTGGACTCTCATAAGCTCAGAGTTGCTATTCTGGCCCTTAAGATATATTTTCTAGTTTCATATGGTTGAAAATACCAAACACCATTTTTGTTCAAGGAAAAATGCATTAATAGTTGTCAGACTCCAAATAACTAATATGACAACTCTCCTTGAGTCAGCTAAGCAATATTGATAGAATGAGTATCATGACTAGTCAAATACTACTATAAATTAGAGCAAATTCAAGACAAAAATTTAATACAAAGAACAAAGAGGGAAAACCTTGTGCTATGTGAAGGATGTTTCATGTGAATAGTTATCCCTTTACAAGATAATTCCGAATCTCATTTACCTGGATTGATTGGTTGATTGACTGATTGATTGATTGATTGATTTTCTTCCCTGTTCTCCTCCTCTCTTTCCACTAATGGATCTGATAAACTTACCTACCTAAGAGAGTGGTTAAACAAAGGGCTCTGTAGTCAGATAGCCTTGGTTTAAATTACCGCTAACCTTGGGAAATCTAACTTCTCTGCTCTTGCTTCACTTTTTGCATTTGTAAAATGGTGACAACAAAAGGTTGTTTTGAGGACTAGAAGAGTTAAATATAATGTCCGTAAGATAAGATAAAATAATGAATAAATAAAGCACTAAGAACTCTCCCAAACAGTATAGCTGCAATGAACATGCAGGTACATATATCTTTTCAAATTAGTGTTTCATTTTACTTTGGGTAGATACACAGAATTGGAATTGCTGGGTCATAAGGTAGCTCTATTTTTTAAATTTTTTGAGGAAACTCTGTACTGTCTTCCACAGTGGCTGCACCAGTTTGCATTCCTACCAACAGCACATAAGGGGGTCCCTTTTCTCCACATCTTTGCCAACACTTGTTATTTCTAGCACTTTTGATAATAGCCATTCTATCAGGTCTGAGGTGCTATCTCATTGTGGTTTTGGTGCGCATTTCCCTGATGATTAGTGATGTAGACCATCTCTTCATGTCGTGTTGGCCATGTGTATTTCTTCTCCGAAAAACTGTCTATTTAGATCTTCTGCCTATTTTTAAAATCAGAATATTTGTGTTTTTGCTGTTGAGTTGTATGAGTTCTTTATGTGTTTTGAATATTGGGCCCTTGTCACATATATATGATTTGGAAATACGTTCTCCCATTTAGTAGGTTCCTTTTCATTTTGTTGATGGTTTCCTTTGCTGTGCAGAAGCTTTTTAGTTTAATGTAGCCTCATTTGTCTATTTTTGCTTTTGTTGTTTTGCTTTTGGTGTCAGATTAAAAAAAAAAATCATTGCCAAGACCTGTGTCTAGAAGATTATCACCTGTCTTTTTTTCTAGGAGTTTTATAGTTTCATGTCTTAGCTTCAAGACTTTAATCCATTTTGAGTTAATTTTTGTGTGTGGTGTAAGATAGTGGTCTAGTTTCACTCTTTCACATATAGCTATCCAAGTTTCCCAACAACATTGATCGAAAAGACTGTCCTTCTCCATTGTATGTTTTTGGCTTCTTTGTCATAAATTTATTGACTACAAATATGCGGATTTATTTCTAGGTTCTCTATTTGTTTCATTGATCTATATGTCCTTTTTCATGCCAATACCATACTGTTTAAATTACTGTAGTTTTGTAATGCAGTTTGAAATCAGCATGATACCTCCAGCTTTGTTCTTCTTTCTCAAAGTTGTTTTGGCTATTCGGAGTCTTTTTTAGATTCTGTACACTTTTTAGGACTGTGGGTTCTATTTCTGTGAAAAACGTCTTTGGTATTTTGACAGGGATTGCATCGAATCTGTATATTGCTTGGGGTACTGTCGGTATTTTGTGAAATTGTTTTGTAACATAACTACAGTAATGCTTTTCTTTTTTGTTCCAGATTTTGCTTCTTAAGTCTTTTAGGGGTGAAAATGAAAATGGAATTTATACTAAGGAGTGAATTCTGGAGAGAATAAAAGCAGGGCTGACTTCCTGGTATGTCACCACGACAGCTGCATAGGACTCCACATTCTGAAAGTACCTCCGCCTGATTTAATGAGGTACCAGATTTAACGTTCATTGCAGTGTACCATTACAGACATTCAGTATGTCTCGAAACTCTCAATAATGTTGAAACCAAGGGTGCTACTTTTTTGCTTTGCACAGATTATGTAGGTGGTCCTGCATAAAAGCTATATAAGTTCAGGTTTGGTGGGAATATCATTCGTGTCTTACAGCAGGTTAGACCAATGGCTGGCAATTTTTTCTTGTGAAAGACCAGAAAGTAAACATTTTAGTAAACATTTAGGCCAGTCCCTTGCCATTAAGTACGTAACTCTGTTCCTCTAGCTAGAGAGTGGCTAGTGATAATATGTAAGCTAGTGAGTTTTATAAACCTTATTTGCAAAAACAGGTAAGCTGAATTTGGCCCATGGGCTGTAATGTGTCCACCCCTGGGCTAGACAAATGGGTTTGACTAAGAATGTTGTCAAAGAGAAAAATAGGTGGGGGTGGGCAATATTCTAGAACTCATCATTCATGGGAGACTTTCAAAATTTTTGCCATAACTACTCATATTATTGCTTTCTAAACAGTTAATATTATGCCAAAAAGTTTACATGTAATTGTGCATTTTACAATCCCCCAATAGCCTCAGGAATTATGAAGTATCATCCTCATTTTGGAAAAGAAACCAAGGTTCAGAGGATAAGCAACGTGACCAAGTTATGCAGTAAAGGACTGATACCAGAGCCTACAGGCTCACTATGGTATCTTCCATCATCTATTGGGATGTGTGGTAGGCAATTGGCTATGAGAATACTTGAAAATACTGACATGTGTAAATGATTTATTTTTTAAATAAATAAAATATGTAAGTTAAAAAAATAAGTGATAGCAGATGTCGACTTTCTTTTAAACACCATCCTAACTCACTAACATTATGCTTTCTTGATAGGGAGGGGGATTATACCTAGAATTCACACTTGTATGTGTCCCCTGGGTCCCCACGGCAAGGGGGTGTACGAGCATCATCTAGACTGTGCTGCCATATGGGAAATGCTGTCAAGAGTAGGATGGTGACAGGATTTGAAGATCTTTGCCAACAACTCTCTTTGTAGGCCTGGCGTTAATATCTAAAATGCTACTAACTCTTCCTTTCTGGAAGGCTGAAACATATCAGCCTAGGCAGACACCTTTACCATCCTCCAATACCTACACTGGAATTCTCAAAACCTATCCCTTCTTCACAAAGTCAGAGATCCCAAACAAATTCTAAATAAATTCTTGCTATGGATATAGCTTTACCAATACCAAAGAGTGATGAAGAAAGAGAAAGATGAAATCAGAAAAGCTTCTTCTGCATTGAAAATTTTGTCATTGCCACAGGGAGAGAAATGGGCACACATCCTTTTTCTGATCCCCAGAGGAAATCACCATGCATTCCCTGGGGCCAGGAAGAAGGAAAACCTTCCGCCTCAGGGGTGCATTGGGATTTTGTGACTTCTTGAGAACAGCCTCTGTCAGCCCAGGGAGAACAACTTGGTGGCTCTCTCAGATGTCCTTTAAGCTACAAGGCAGCTTTGCAGAGGCCTTTCATGTGTCTGGTACCAGTCTGTGAAAGGAAGACTCTGGATAAGAAGCGTGCTGGTATGAAAGAAAGAGAAAGTTGGATAGCGAGTAGTCTTCAAATTAGGGAAGAGAAAATTTACATTGAAAGATTTTTACGCACCCTTTTTCCCGTAGCTATGCAACTCTTATGAAAAAAGGACACGAAACCTAGTTTATTCCCATAAAATCTTGAGCTCAGTAACCATTTATGTTATCATTAGAAAATCAGCAATACACATTCATCCTCTAAGATGGGAAGTTAGCATTGGCCTCCTGACCGGGGGTGGGGAGTGTCTGCGGTAGGTTACCACAGAAATTACAGTATTCTTTTTAAAACAGTATTCTTTTGAGTTGAGAGAACAATGATCCTGCATTTTAAAAGTCTTTATTTTTCTTATTCAAAGAAAGCAGAGACACTGAAGAGTAGGCCACTACCTTTAAAAGGAGTTTGATGACAAAAGTAGAAAGGAATATCTATTGTGACCACACTTCCAGCAGTTTCAACTATCCGGACTGAATGATGCAATTTGCAATATTCAATGGAGGGACAAGCAAACCAGGCGTGTAACTGCCAGTCCATTATTAGGAAAAGAAGAGACTCAACGCTACCCTTGAGAAACCAAGGCCCTCCAGGTTCAGGCCTGTGAGTGGCTGGCTGCTCCCTACTCTCCCATCTCTCTCATCTCCTCATTTCATCTCTGTCCCTCCATCACTTTCCCTTCTTTCTCTCTCTTGCTTTTCATGTTTCCCTCACTCCAGCCACTGAAGAGTGCCATGAACTCCAGAGCATCTTCCCAGAGGCAGGGGAACCCAGGCTACATATGTGAAGATGTTCCTGTTGAGCCATTGGAATGGCCTTCTGTCTCTAACCTAGCTCCAAAGAAGGCTGCCTGGGGAAAAGTTTGGTTTTAATGATTGGAGATAACAAGGGTGGGGTCAGGTAGTGGTGTTCACTTAAATATGGGTGTGAGGAGGGAGCAACTGCTTAACATCACCAGGATACAATTCTCCCTCATTCACCCAGAATTGATCTGCTTATTACTTTGATGGAAATACCCTTGTCCCAAAAGATATTCTTGGACATTGTTTCCCTATCCTCACCAGGGACAGGGTGGTTATGTGAGGAGGACAGGAGATGAATAGGCCCAAGAAGTGTTCCTTGGTACTTCTTCCAGGCTGCTTCAAGGCAGCTTGACTACCTACTGGCTAGCTTTCTGCTCAAATCTGCCTGGGAGACAGCTGTTACATGGGTCCATACTCTACATACATAGTCAAACAGATATATAAACCATGAGAAGGCCATGAGTCCACTTGGGAGGCTCCAGGCAGGAAGGTAAGGGGACACATCATACCTGCACCACTGAGGATAGGTGCTCTCAGAGATAATATGCTTGTTAAGACAGGATGAGAATTCATTTGGAGGCGTCAGTTCCAAGGTACAGAAGAAAAACATTCTCCTCACTTAGTGGACACATCCCTGTTTAATCCTAACAAATCTGTATCAGTTATCCATTGCTGTGTAACAAAAGCCAGGAGGCAGGGATTACAGTGGGTTTAGCTGCCTGTCCTAGATAGTCAAGTTGATGACCAACTATAATCTTCATATTTAAGTCCAGATGACTTTTTGTTCTCTTAAAAAAAAAATCCATCCTGAAAAGGTAAAGATGTACCATCATTGAGGATATTAAAAAAACAAAACTGTCATGGCCTCTTAAATTATTAAACATCTGACCAACTGAAGCATTGGAGGTCAAAGAAGACTACGTGATTTTGGGAATTTAAGATCTGATGACCACGTACCTCGTCAATTCCATCAAATCATCTTTTTGCTTTTGTGATCAGGCTTTTTGGATTTGGCAATTAACACAAATGAAAATATATATTTTTTTCCAAAGTGAAAATATATTCCTTGTATGAATCTAGCTCCCACTGATTTGTGGAATCCTTGAAATGAGTGATTTGGTCTGGTCATCTGAGCTCCTCTGCAGGCAGCAGAGATCTGGGTATCTGAGCCCAAATTCTCTGGGTTGCTTCACCTAAACCTACAATAGGCTGGCCACAAGACGGTGTCCCTGTGCTAGTTGGACAGCATGGTGGGAAGGCCACCCTGTACCAAGAGGGACAGAACCAGGTTACAGTGTGGCTTTGCTCACCCTGCTCTCTTAAAGATTTTGTTGCTTCGAAAATTTGATTCTCATGGTTTGGAGAAAGGGAGTTCATATTTAGAAACTTGGAGATAGTGTGAAACAGGAAAAATGGAATTTTGATTTGCTGGGCGTTCCAGGTCCTGCTGGCTTCTGGCCAAGCTTCAGGTTGCTTGTTGGAGCTGTTCAAGGAATCCAAAGTGGAGAATCCAACTCTCCTAATGGGAGTCAGAGCAGGGCTAATTTCCTACACATAGACCCACCCATGTTGCCCCAGTAGGGGCTCCAGACTTTGGCCTCAGCCAAATTCCCCATTTCATCTAACTTGCTTCTGGCCCTAGTTATTAAGTCAAAGCTTTGTTCTAAACACAAGGTTTTACTGATTGGGACTTTTTATCTCTGACTCCAAAGATAAGTTATATATTAATAAGATTACTAAGGGGTAGGGTTGGGCAGGAAGGCAGAAAGTTTAACTCACAAGTGACTAGAGGAGGCCTCCAGGGTCACTATAAGTGAGGAAAGGAGAACCTGGAGAAAGCAGTAGTGCTCTTGTAGGCATGCACAGAGGAAAGGTGTGCACAAGGGCCACAGGAAGAAAGACTCAGGGCAAATGAACAGGGCCTGAGCCCTAGTGTTCTTCACCGAGGAAGCCAGAACCCGAGGCTCTTCTTGGATTTCCACTCTAAGACAGGAGTGTGGGAGAGCGAGGACACAAGGAATTCGCTTTTTAGTGAGAATGCGGAGATGAAATATGGAACCTCAAGAATTTTCTTATCTTATATATTTCATATATACTATGTGTATGTAGAAATTTTTTTTCAGGTTGTGAAGTGTCTGGATGCGTGTATGGGACATTGCATGTGCACACGCATGCCCGGTGGGGAACTGGAATTTTGCCTTTTACTCATTTCTGCATGTTGAGGTCAATAGAAGACGTCTGTGTTAGCTGGTTATTTCCCCCTTTGCCATGCAAAATCATGAAATATGGCTTTGTACTTCCTTCCACCTTAGCTGAAAGATTATGCAGAACAGTGTCTGAATTAGAAAAATTCTACTCAAAGTTGCTCTAATCTCCCCTCCTAATGCTCCTAGCAAATCAATGGGTCAATAAGTCAACGCTTGCTCACGGGCCTGTTTTGCATCCATGTGCACACGGTAGCTGAGGTGTTTAGTTTGAAGAACATGAAGGCTCTGAGAAAAGCCAGAATCTGTCATGCATGTGTTGGGAAAAGAAAAGGGAACAAGTAGGGTGAAGTCTGAAGTTTCATTCTGACATGAGTTAAAAAAGAAACTTCACTTTTTCTTTTATTTTCCTTGGCAATGATTACCATATTTTCATATGTATTATTAAGTGTGAGAGAGGATGATTAAGAGATGATTTCAAGGCAGAAACAGGGGCACCTGGGTGGCTCAGTCAGTTAAGCATCTGCCTTCGGCTCAAGTCATGATCCCCAGGGTCCTGGGATCGAGTCCTGCATCCAGCTTCCTGCTTGGTGGAGAGTCTGCTTCTCCCTCTCCCTCTGCCTGCTGCTCTGCCTACTTGTGCTATCTTTCGGTCAAATAAATAAAATCTTAAAAAAAAAAAAAAAAGAAAGAAAGGCAGAAAGGCAGAAACCAACTTCAATAGCACAACAAACAAAGATTTCCTCTTTGCTGTCAGTATTTGTTTCCCCCTTAATGGGCCACAGCTCCTTTTTTTTTTTTTTTAAAGATTTTATTTATTTGACAGAGAGAGAGAGAGAGATTCCCAAGTAGGCAGAGAGAGAGAGAGGGAAGCAGGCTCCCTGCTGAGCAGAGAGCCTGATAATGGGGCTTGATCCCAGGACCCTGGGATCATGACTTGAGCCGAAGGCAGAGGCTTTAACCCACTGAGCCACCCAGGCGCCCCGGGGCCACAACTCTTAAGAGGAGGTGAGCAGAGGGGAAGAGAAACCATATCCTGAAAGGAAGGGTAGAGGGAGGAAGTCACCTAAAGTATAGGTTGTGTCACATGACTACATCTGCAGCTTGACAAATATCCCATTTATCAACTCTTTTAGATAAAGGAACATGTGTTCATAAGTGTGTCCACCTTCACAAAGGTGTTTGGCAAGAGGAGTTAATTATTGTCAGAGGTCTCAATGAGTTTTTGGCTCAGTGTCTAGCCTATTTAGCAAAAGTTAGGCTTGCTGTAAATTACCATGCCACAAACTCTATATGCTCCAAGTCGCTGCTCGAGGCTGCCATGACATCTGGTTATCAGCCCAGATGTAGGGAACTTTCCACTTAGGTGCTCGCTGAGAACATGCTCTCCTTCCAGCTAGTGTGATTTGGCTTTGGGGCCTGAAGGTCCTTTTCTGGAACTGGCCACAGAACTTTGGAAACTGAGAGGCCCTTTTGGGATTGATAATTCATGCTTTGGGCAAAAACTACTGCTAACATTGAGTCCTAATAGCATGCAAGTAAAACTCATTTTTCCCCCTCGTCAAGGAAGAAAATGAAGTCCAGATATTCGGTAACTAATTCCAACATTCAGTGGAGGATGAAGATTTGGCCTCCATAAATCTTCAGACATTTACAGAGTGTTCGTCAAGTACAAGGTATCATTATAGGCACTATGGGAAACAGAAAAATTGGAAGACATGAGCTCAACCCTTAAAAAATCATATATTCTTTTTAAATCATATATTCTTTTTGGAGGCAGCGGTATGCTCTACACTGGGGTACCCTAACTGAGGTGAAAGGGTCCCTTGAGGGCTGCCATGGGTCCCTCTGAAATACATTAAAAAATATGTCTTTTGAGGTGACAATGTCAAGGGTTTTAAATTGAGTATTCAAAAGGACTTATTTTCTAAAAACTGTCTAACAACCCGGCAACTATTCATTACTTAGTAATAGTACAAACAAGAACTAACATTTATTTCCATGCATACTACATGTGAGGATTTAAACTAGGCCTTTTCTTTTCTCGTCACTGATTATCATGAACACCTGATGGGGCAGGTGTTATTATTTTCCCATTTCACAGATAGGAAAACTGACTTCAGGAAGTTGCTAATGGCAAGGGCACATGACGGATCAGTGGCAGTTTGGGCTTTGAACTCTGATCTACCTGACAGCAAAGCCTGCGTTCTCAGTCTCTGTGATACACGATAGTCCAAAGAGGAAGTGAAAAGCAATAATGGACAAAAAGAGAAGAGAACCCAGAGGAAAGAGAATGTGGTGCGGGGAACAGTGGGTAGTGTGGAGGGCTTACAGGCATGAGAGTTACATGCTCTTTAAGGATGTGAGGATTGAATAAGGCGTTGGAAACAAGATAAGGGTTTTCTAATTCAGGGCTCAGGACATGAGATTTTAAATTAGGAAATACTTTCCTGCAGTCCTAGTTAGGGAGAGCTGAAATTCCTAGCCTCAGCATCTTCAGCCTTTAAGTGTACTTCTACATCCCACTCAGTAAATAACTTTTTGCACTCCTGTGAGGGCAATGTAAACAGCCAGTTCCAGGGTAATTTGCAGAGGGGAATAATGTGAGGCCTGGTCACAAACCGGTGGAGGGGAAACCTGGGCAGGGAATCCTCACCAGAGGTTGCTAAGTGCAGAAAGGTAACAGAAGGCAGATTTAACTTGGATCCAACCAAAGGATGATATTGAGTTAACCCATGGGAGTGACGCTGCAGCATTTGCTTTCAACACGTAACGAGACTAGGACCAGGACCCACACACTGGACTGGCACGACCCCCACATTGCCATGAGCCTTGGGGGCATTGTTTACCTTGCTAGTCCTCGCTTTTCTCATCTATAAACTGGGTGCATGCTGGTTAAGGTTCTCGCCTGTACTGATCACCTCTGAAATTACAGATACCATTTATATCTGTAAATATGTAAATTGTAAAAGCATACACACCTTCAGGGAGGTCAGTGGTCCTGCTAGGGCAACAGCCTTCCCTTTCTTAAAGAGCCTCTGTAGGGGACTCTCCCACTGGCTCACGAAGCACAAATACACACACACACACACACACACACACACACACGCATGGACATGGCTCCCATTTGAGGTTCTCATAAAGGGATGAGCTATTTAGTCTTCTTTTCAGGAAACCCCATCATTTGAGAGGGAAAGGTCTAATGTCTGAGACATCTGGGTCATTATTAGGAAGAAAACTGAATTGACCCCTTCCCCCAATAATAAGTGCTTTTCCCTAACACTAGCTTTCTCCTTTTTAATGTGTCCCTGCCTACAGCATCCTGGTCAGAGAGCCAACGGCCCAGCAGACCTCAGAGACACAGGTGCTCCCTGTCAAAGCTGCAGCTGCCTGGGTCTCATAGTAAGTCTCTTACGTTTGACCAATGATTGCTCACTAGGCATCGGCAGCCATCCAGAGGGCAAAGGCAAGTCTGTCTGTGTGTCACCCTGCTGGGGCTGTAGAGGTCAAAATGGCTCTCTCAGCAGATCAGGCTTTCCCCTACAGACTTGAAGTGGCACTGGACACACTTTCTTGGGGCACAATGGGAGCTTTAGAATATTCCAGCTCGGTGTGGGTGGATCAAGGAATCTGCTTTTTCAACAAGTTAGATTCTTACAAAAATTAACTTTTTTTTTTCCCTTGGCACCTACCACTGGCCAACCTCATATTATGTAGTCATCTGATTATGCTCTTCTACCCTCCACATGCCACTCTCCTGCATTAGAATGCCTCACGACTATAGAAAACGTGTCTTTTGGTTTACTGCTATAAATATAGTCCCAGAATCTGGCACACAATGTATGTTTAGTAATTACTTGTTAAATGAACTGAAGTCTGAAAAACAGTGCTCTCTTGAGATATTGCCAAACACCGAAGACTTGTGCATTTCTTTTAAGAAAATTTCCTTCTGATCTGTTGTGATAACATACCTGTGAGTTTGCTGAACCCAAGGTGATGGGTGGAAGGAGGTATTAGTGTCAGCCGCTACACTGCCCCAGGATTCATGACATGGGTTTAAGCCAAATAAATGTGATAGTGCAATTTTAAACTAGATCAATGTGGGGAGCCTGGGTGGCTCAGTTGGTTGGGCGACTGCCTTCGGTTCGGGTCATGATCCTGGAGTCCTGGGATCGAGTCCCACATCGGGCTCTCTGCTCAGCGGGGAGTCTGCTTTTCCCTCTGACCTTTCCCCTTCTCATTCTCTCCCTCTCTCAAATACATAAATAAAATCCTTAAACTAGATCAATGGCACCATGATCCTATATTTTCAAAAAGAGGAGTCACGAATATTTTCAAAAATATAATTTCTATTAAAATTCAGCCTCCATGCCAAACCAATTGAATAGGTAGTTTAGAGCAGAATAATGTGCTGTTCGGATCTGACTGTAAAGCTACCTCTGGATAAAGCAAGCGGTTGCCCACACATCGTGGTGTCATGACAGTGAGACACAAACATGCTGTAAATACGTTCTATTTGCTGGTGTTCCAGGCTGGGCAAAGCTCAGCTGTTGACATAACCATTGCCTACTTTATGAAGGTCTCCAGTGAAAACTATATTCGCAGGCTTTTAAGATTCCCAACAAAGGAAAATACAAGAGATATCTCATCTACGGACCAGGCAGAGATATGAGAGTGGGCTGCCAAGCTCAAAGTAAAACGAGATTCAGCCAAGTTCCGCTGTCATAAATTTCAGTATGTGTTCCTTCCACTTGAGAATGGCTTACTTCTGTCACTTAAAGGAAGAGCTGACTCTTCCACTGCAGACATTCACCAGCCTCGGAAAAAAGCTATAAAGTAAATTAAAGTGCCCACAAGGCATTTACTAGCCTACAAAATGTTAACCAACCTTGAGGTCTTTCCAGCATGCCTCCCAACGAGGCTAAATGGATGAAATTGTGTAGCCAAAACCAAACTCCATCTCCAAACTTACCTGTTATGTTAAAAGTAAGTCTTGGGCAAAGGGGTCAGAAAAAAATACTGGAGAAGAGAGGAAAAACGAACTCATGCTACTTTAACGAGAAACATCTAAATGCAGAAGAGAAAAGAGAGGCACCAGGAAGGAACATATAATTATCACTACACTATCCTGGCAATAGTGATTTTGGCATATTAACTCTACTGTTTGTTTATTGCAGTATTTTTCAGATAGAGGTCACACAGTCAGGCCACCATGTATTCACGGAACAAGACTAGTTAGAGATGAGTCCATGCATGTCATCAAGTGTAACACGTCTCTCAATTACATGTGTGGCGTGGGAAAGGCATTTATAACTAGGAACAAGGACTGAGCTGGGGTCTTGAAGTCCAATGAAAATTCTCTGAAGCCTCAACAGAAATGAAGCCAAGGCCACTTGAACACCAACTCCTTGTAACAAAAAGAAAGATGGGATCTGTCGCATGACAACAGGCCAGAATCTGGGAAGGGAGGAGCCTTGAAAGAGTGTATAAGCAACTTGCACCAATATTGCCTAGTGGGAAAATTATCTCTCATAGCTCTAAGACACATGCCTTGTTAGGTCAACAGTTTCTCACGTCTTTGATTTATTTTTCTATTATTTTATTATAGAAATAAAAGAGAAGGAAGAAGCGAAGGAACATTTATCATTTACTATGTGTCCACAATGTCACATAGGCATTCATAAATTTCCCAAATTCTCCTGATTTAGGGGCTTCCCTTGAATGCTCAGCAAATGAGACCTGGGTCTCCCTCCCAGACGATCTCATCTTCATGGGTTTCTCCTCTCTTGATAAGTCTGAGACCTGCCAAAAAAATGCACCCATGGTCATCTACTCTGACCTTCATCATCTCCTCTTGGACTTAACCTCCAGGCATTTCTCACCACTGCTCTTGCTGTCTTCTCTCTGTGGCACCCCAGAGTGAGTAACGACCTTTCCTTCTTACCCAGAATGCATAAATACCACCTAGTTTAAATGTATGATAAAAGTTTACAAATGGCTTGAGAATAATATAAGGCAATTACAATGCCAAGATGGAAAATTCAGACCACACACCACATGTTTCCACTCTTGGCAATGAACTAAGCTTCGTCACAGGAACTGGCTACTGGTTGTTTCCTTCTAAAGCTCCAGTCCACAACCCTGCTACATATTGATTTGCTCATTATCTATCTTCCACTATTAGAATGTAGGTTCTGCAGGGGCATGATTTGTGCATGTGTGTGTGTGTGACTGTTTATCTAAATCAGTGTCTGACACCTAATAGGAACTTAGTACATATTTGTCAACAGAATAAATTATATTTTTCCCTCAGTATAAATCTACAAGATGGGCATCATTAATTTCATTTTCCAGAAGAAGAAAAAGAAGCTAAAAGAATGTAAGTGGTTTTTTTCAGTCCCACAGATAGGAAGTTATAAAACACTTTTTTTTTTTTTTTTTTTTTTTTTGAGAGAGAGAGAGAGAGCATGTGTGAACACACACATGTGAGCTGGGGCAGGAAAGGAAAAAGGAAGAAGGAGAGAGAATCTTAAGCAGATTCCATGCTCGGGCTTGGGGGGCGGCGATGTGGGGTTCAACCTCATGACCCTGAGATCATGGCCTGAGTCAAAATCAAGAGCTGGACACTTCACCGACTGAACAACCCAGGCACCCCAGTTATAGAACACCTTTAATGAGTCTCACAGACAATATTATTTCTGCTATATATATTTATTTTCATGCTGTTCCCCAGTAGTGTTGGCAACTCTAGCCCTGTCTCAGTTTTGTTAAGGGTTTTAACTGAGCTTAAACAAACGTTTAAAGGGGACCACTTTTCAGAACAATAATATAATGTGGTGATGAGAGAGCCCCAAGGGAAGGGAGAAATCTGAAGAGAATGGAGTCAGGAGCACATAATGCAAGGGTATGATCCTTCTTAGAATTTGTCCTTACTAGGTTCAATCCTCACCTTGGCTAAAAACAAAATAAAACCAAAACCCTAGTGCCTCGTAAACTTTTCATGGTTTTTCAGCATGGATTTGTTCCAGACGTGAGAGTTCTTTGTTCTCTCTCCTTGGTCCAAAGCCTAGTCTTGAAGAGCTTTTGCATTTTGATGCACAGCAAACTTGGGCCACTGACAGTGAAATAAATCTACAAATTTGAAACCCTGGGACGCACTGTGCTAGGCCTGGATACTCACGGGCCACCCTGAGTTTAAAAAGAGCAGAATAAAGAGTAAAAATAAAAAATAATAAAGCCTTAGCAAAAGATCGCTGCAGTCGCCACATCATTTTGCTTTGCTACCTAGCCTGGTGTCTAACTCAGAGTAGGTACATAATTAGTATCTGATGGTTGACTGACTGGGTGAATTCCTCTCATACTGCCCAGTCTCCCTGCTTTTGAATCTGCACCCACCTGATGTCAGTTTGTTTTTGAGGATCTCCAGGAGCTTCCAAAGGACCGCAGAGCTGGTAGCTTCATGATGTCACATCTAACGATGTCAGATCTCTTGACTTCATATGCCTAGGTTCAGGGAAGATGTAAAAAAGAGTTAAAATAGACTAAAGAGGACAAAAAGAGAGGACAGGCTGCACAACTAAAGTTCTACAGTATGCATGTTTATATCACCTTTTTTTTTTTAGGAAACATTTCATTCACCTGCCCTAGACAAATGGTCTGGGTTGTAGCGGCCATCTTGTTAGATACCTCCATCTTCCTGGGGTTTTAAAGGGGTCAGGAGTTGCACTGAGCAGGACCATCACACACTTTCTTCTTCTTAATCAAAAATATGTGGGGAAGATTCTACTCCTCTCTGATTGTGAAGTTATTAGGGACCAGGAATGAACACAGAACTGGCAATGGCTAGAATCCCACCACCTAGAGAAAACAGTTACGCGTATGCTGCTGGCATTATTCATAATAGCCAAAGAGTGGAAACAACCCAAATGTCTGTCAACTGAAGAATGCATAAATCAAGTGTGGTGTCTTCATAAATGGAATATTATTCAGCCATAAAAAGAAATGAAGTTCTGATACAGGCTACAATGAGGATGACCCTTGAAAACATCCTAAGTGAAAGAAGTCAGTCACAAAGGACCACATATAGTATGAATCCATTTATATGAACTATCGGAAAAGACACATCTACTGAGGCTGAAGATAGATTTGTGGCTTCTTAGTGCTGGGAGTGATGGGGAGGTTGGGAGGAGGGTGATGGCTAAGAGGTACAAGGTCTCTTTTTGAGATAATAAACATATTCTAAAATGTCTTATGAAGATGAGTGTACCACTCTGTGAACATACCAAAAGTCATTGAATTGTACACTTTAAATGGGTCACTTTCATGCCATGTGACTGATATACGGCAGTTAGGAGAGAAAGCAGCTGAGAAAGGGAGGAGGAGGGACAGAGAGAGCACCAGAGACAGGGTAACAAAAACAGAAGCAGAGACAAAAGATGCACAAAAGTTTCCAGATGGTGTTTAACTCACTGCTTCTAGACTTCTGCGTATTCCATCCTTGCTCTTTCCAAAAATTGGATGGATACACCAATAAAATCCCAAAGCTTTCCTCTCCCTCTTTTTCTTTACTTTTTTCTTGCTTAAGCTAATTCAGGTTGGCTGTCTGACACTTGCCATACAGCTCTCCTGTTAGAAAGGAATTCTATTTGGAGAGAAATGGGGATATGCCACCCCATCAGAAGACTGTGATCTTCATGTCATGTAGAATATATCCACAGGTCCTTATATATGATGAATGTTCAATGAACATTTATTGAAGTTAAAGAAATGTTTCCAACTTAAGTGATGGAGCTTTTCCATGGGGACTTGAGTCCAAAGATTCTGTCCTTTAAGCTCAAGTTGGTTTGCTTCAATGGCATCCTGTCAATTTATTTCCAAAACCCTATCTGGAAGATTTTTCTGGCATGAGAAATACCCCCTGAGAGAAAATCTAAACTTTCGCCTCCTCCCTTAAATTTAAGTGAGCTCCACTGAAGGACTAGTGGGCCTATTTTTGGGTGTTCTCACATTAAGTGGTGGGCAGAGTTTGGAAAATTAAAGAAATTTTCAAACCCAAGCCAATGAAATAATTGCAGGGTATAGTTCACAGTAGCAGGCCCAGAGGCAACAGCTGTGGTCCCATTGGCCTGATACAGGTCAGGCTTTTGCATGCAAATGCACACACACACACACACACACACACACACACACACACACACACCCCTTCACATCCGTGTCCGTCTGCAGAGAGACAGAGAGTTTGTGTTGCCAGAAATTCCTTTACTATTTCTGGCTTATCAGGAAAGTAAAAAAAAAAAAAAAAAAAGCTAATGAATTTTCTATCATACTTACTGAAATATGTGAAAAATACATTTGCATGATGCAGCACAATGGTTATGTTTTAAGTCTTTGTAGAAGAATCCTCATTTGTACCAGTGGTTCTCACACTTGCACCTGCATCATCACCTGGGGGGCTTGGGAAAACACAGGTGTGTGGACTCTCTTCCCAGAGCTTCTGATTCAGTACATCGAGGGCAGGCCTGGAAGTGTGCATTTTCTGACAAGTCCCCCAGGGATGCTGATGCTGTTGGTCTGAGGACCCCACTTGGAGAGCCCCTGGGTATATGGCTGTATGCTTTGTTTTTAAAAACTGATATTTAACTTTAGGGCTCTATGTCTTATGGGTTAGAACTGTAATATGACCTTGGGACCTGAATGTGAATGTTTCATAGCTCATTTCTGGTTCTTGAAGCCCCAGTTTTAAACTAAATGGTCATTACTTCAGTTTGTGACTCTTCCATTACAAACATGAGTTTTTGTCCAATTGTATGGTTGCCCTTTCCACATGGGCTCATTCCCAACACCATCATCATTCTTCTGGGACAGTTGAAAATGTAAATTCCCAAGTGAACAGGGTCTGGCAGAGAAAGAGGAGGAGGTGGGTGGAGAGGCTGTTCTAAACTATCAACGGCACAGCTATCTAAAAATAAGCCTGCTAAGTCAAGAAGGCTGGCTTACAGATGAAAATAGGATGATGAAGAACATTTTGCAGAATTGCATCTGAGGTATAGAAGTCTTCATGTGACATTTCCTTTTTTTCCTCCACTGGGAGAAGAGAAATGTGCTGAAATGCCAAAATCCCAAACTTTGGGTGACTTCAAATAAAATTATGAGAAAGGGCAAGTCAGCACAAGGGACACAAGGAATTTCAGTGCTCAGCTTCAGAATGCTTTTTTGCTAAGCTTACTAAAGCCTCTGTAAAGCAGTGTTCTGTGCACGAGTAGTAGGTAGAGACACATATCAGTGTTCTTTTTAAAAAGATTTATTAATTTATTTATTTGAGAGAGAGCATGAGCAGGGAGAGGGGCAGAGGGAGACAGAGAGAGAGTCTCAAGCAGACTCCCTGCTGAGCATGGAGCCAGACCAGGGCTCCATCCCAGGACCCAGAGATCATGACCTGAGCCAACATCAAGAGTTGGATGCTTAGCCGACCGAGCCACCTGGGTGCCTCACGTATCCACATTTTTATAGGCATGCATCTGTGACTTTTATCAGACATCTGGGTTGTCCAGGAATTTTTTTTTTTTATTTTTAAAGATTTTATTTATTTATTTAACAGAGATAGATCACAAGTAGGCAGAGAGAGAGAGGGAAGCAGGCTCCCTGCTGAGCAGAGAGTCCAATGTGGGACTCAATCCCAGGACCCTGAGATCATGACCTGGGCTGAAGGCAGAGGCTTTAACCCACTGAGCCACTCAGGCACCCCGTGTCCAGAAATTTTTAGGGTAATAAGTACAGAGAATTCCCATATAAGTATACAGCTTGAATTTTCAGAAATGGAACACACTTACATAATCAGTACCCTGATAAATGAATTACTGTTTCCTCAGAGTCCCCATCATGTTATCTCAAGCCACCTCTCCCTTCTAGAGAAATCACAATCCAGTTTTCTGACAGCATAGAGATTTTGCTTTTTTCCCCTCTTTTATGTAAATGAAATCACACGATATATATTTTTCTCTGTCTAGCTTCTTTCATGTTTCTGAGAAAAATAAAGTCCTAACACAATATTTTTATTTTTTATTATTTTTAAAGATTTTATTTATTTATTTTAGAGAGAGCACCAGTGGGGAGGGAGAAGCAGAAGGAGAGGGACAAGCAGACTCCATGCTGAGCATGGAGCCTGATGTGGAGCTCAGTCTCATGACCCTGAGATCATGAGATCTCGACCAGAGCTGAAATCAAGAGTTGGACGCTTAACTGACTGGGCCACCCATGTGCCCCGCAAGCCCTAACACAATCTTTAAACTTTAATTTTGTGATTGAAAAAGTAACACATGTGGTAAAACCAAAAACCAAAAATCAAACAATGCTATTAAATTAATGGTATAGAATTCATTTTCATTGGTGTACAGCATATCACATTTTGTGGATAGAACATAATATATTTACCCACTCTATTATTAATGAGTGTTTGGGTAATTTCCAGTTTGGGACTATAATGAAGAGAACTGCTTTGGAAATCCTAGTACATGTCTACTGATGAACATATACATTGTTAATTTATTTATTTAATATTTATTTGTTTATTTTAAAAGATTTTTATTTATTTATTTGAGAGAGAGAGCAAGTGAGAGAGAGATCACAGGGGGAGGGAGAAGCAGACTTCCCGCTACGCAGGGAGCCTCATGTGGGGTACTCACCCAGAACCCTGTGATCATGACCTGAGCTGAAGGCAGATGCTAAAGTTACTGAGCCACCCAGATGCCCCCCTATGTATTAAGTTTTACTGGGTTTGGGGAACAGAATGTTAGGTCATAGATTATGCATATATTCGGTTTTAGTAGGTACAAGCAAATCTTACTAGTTTCTAAAGTGTTTCTATTTATATATACATATATATATAAAATATATATATAATATATTATTTTAAATAAATATATATATAATGTATATTTATATACATGAAAGTTATAGTTTCTCTGCACCTTCAGAAATACTTGAAAAAGTCCCCTCTTACTTATGTTTCACCCACTATATGGTTGTGTAGTATTCTTTTATTGTGATTTAAATCTATATTTCATGATAACTAATGAAAATGAATACCTTTTTGTTTGGTTTGTTGGCAATTTAGACACTTTTTTTTTAATTTAAGTACTGGGTTTTATTTTTATTTTTTATTCATTTTTATTTTTTATTATGTTCAATTAGCCAACATATAGTACATCATTAGTTTTTGCTGTAGACATCTGTCTTCTTTTGTGTAGTGTCTGCTCAAATTTTTTGCTCATTTATTATTAATAGGAATTCTTTGAATATGTAACATATGACTCATTTGTCAGACATGTGTATTATTACTATTTTCTACTATATGAGTTTCTTTTTCACTCTCTTTTTGGAGTCTTTTGATTATTGTTTTTTATTTTATGAGTATCCCTTTTTACGACCCGCTTTAGAAAGTTTTGTTTACTGCAAGGTCACAAAGATGTTTTCCTCCAGAAGTTTTATTATTGTACCTTTCATGTTAAAACCTGTAATTTATTTTTGTCTATGGTATGACACAAGGGTCAAAGTTCATTTTTTTCCCTCAATTGATACCCAGCACCACTTGTTTAAAAACTCATCTCTTGGGGCACCTCAGTGGCTCGGTGGGTTGAGCCTCTGCCTTCAGCTGAGGTCATGACCTCAGGGTCCTGGGATCGAGCCCTGAGTCAGTGTCTCTGCTCGGCAGTGAGTTTACTTTCCCGCCCCCCTCTGCCTGCCTCTCTGCCTACTTATGATCTCTGTCTGTCAAATAAATAAATAAACTCTTAAAAAAAATAAAAATAAAAACACATTTCTCTTTAACATAGTCTCTTCCAGACCTTCTTTTGAATATTCTTTCAAATATTTACTCAAGGTGATTTTTGGGCTCTTTCTTCCTCTGTATTTTCACAAGCATAATTCCTCAGTATGGCCCCTTTGCCATAAACAACCTAACTGGCATCTCTGTTCCCATGACCTGGCCACTGTCTATTCTCCTCTCAATATCTAGATCAATGATCTTAAATAATATTTACATCACATTTGATTAATCAAGAGGTATATTAAGTTTTTGTTTTTGCTATAACAAATTGCCACAAACTCAGTGGCTTAAAACAACAGAAATTTATTCTTTCATAGTTGAGGCCAGAGGTCTGCAATCAGTCTCAATGGGCAGAATTAAGGTGTCAAGTGGTCAAGCTCTCTCTGGAGGCTTTAAGGGGGAATCAGTGCCTTGCCTCTTCCAGGTTTTGGTGGCTGCCAACATTTCTTGGCTTGTGGCTGCATCAGTGCAATCAGTCTTTAAGTTCTTTAAATCTCTCAGATATTACTACCTGATTTTTTTGTGTGTGTGTATGTGTGTGGTGGAGCTAATTTTCATCCTATCACAAGAGGTTTGGAGCAAGCTCTTGTATGTTTTAAAACTGAATTTAATTTTGTTATAGAAAAAAATAACACATGTGGTAAAAATCAATCAGTGAATCAATCAATCTAAAAATTCACACAATGCTAAGGGATATAAAGGAAAAAGTGATTCTTTCTCCCAACCCCTGCTTCATTCTAGTCCCTTCTCTCAAAGGCAATAGCTATCCTTGGTTTTATGCATATGCTTCTAGAACTGTTCTGTGCATATGCAAGCATGTATACATGTATGTATGTATGCATTCAGTTAATTTTCAATTTATGGACATTTTATTTGCTTGCAGTCTTTTGTTATTACAGAAAATGCAATGGATGTCTCTGTATGTACAGTCTTAAGAAATTTGCTTCTACAGGGTGGATTCCTGGAGATGGAATTACTGGCTCCTAGAGTATATGTCTTAGTCTGTTTGGGCTGCTAACAACAGAAATGTATTTCTCACAGTTCTGGAGGCTGGAAGCCTGAGGTAAGGATGCTAGTACGGTCTGATTCTGGTAAGGGCCCTCTTCCAGGTTGTAGACTGCTGACTTCTTAGTGTATCCTCACATGGTGGAGAGCACAGAAGACCTGGGGAGCTGCTTGAAACGCAGGCTCCTGGCGTCACCACCCATAAGCCTTATTCTGAGTATGGAGCAGGGGCTCAGAAACTGGCATTTTGTTTTGAGGCAGGTAGTAGGAAGACCATGGTTTTAAAAATAGTTCACGATTTACAGGTAAATGATTTTGGAAGCAACTGACGCTTGAAGCAGGGTTTAATGGGACAGAGTGGAGAGAGAAAGAAAGGAGAGGATACAGAAAAAGCACGGAGGTAGGAATTGAGATGCCATTTGGAGGGCAAAAAGAGTATTTGGTTTGGCTGGTGTACAGGGTGGTAGTGGAAAGGTTAGAGAGGCAGGTCAGGGCTGGATCACGCAAGACAAGAGCCGGCCCTGCCCCCATTAGGGCCCCGGCATATGACCTTCTCTGTACGGATCACAGTGAAGGTGGCATATTATTACTTTAGATGTGAATTCTGACACACTGCAATGCCAGCACATACACTCATTCACATGTGCTTGCTCAGAAAAGCCCTGTGTCCCTCTCAGTACCAGTCACTTGGCTGGACTTCAGAACTTTGGTCCTAGATCTGAGTTGGTTCAGACTTCCTTCAGATCACCATGTGGCTGCAATTGCATCAGTATTTTATAAAATATGGCAAGGCAAGAAACAACATGGGCTCCATTTTGCTGAACGCTCCTCCCACCACCTCCATAGGCTGTTCCTGTCCACTTAATTTCTCCGACATCCAGGCTCCTGGGTTGCTCACAAGGCAGATTTTCTGCCATTCTTATGTGGAGTCTGGTGAGAGGAGACAGAAGCCCAGAAGGCACTCGGCTTAAATTCCAGGCTAAGGAGTGGTAGCTGGAAAAGGGTTATTTATATATTCCTCAGCTTGGAATAGTAAAACATTTTAAAAGTTATGGTGTTTAATCATGTCTGAGCCTGAGGAATGTGGAGCCCCTATGAGGAATTCTGCTTTATGAGGATAAAAATAAGAAATTGGTAGCTTCTCCTGTCAAGCTTCGCAAAATGTTCTTCTTGAATCTGTTGCCCTATCACACTTTATTTTCCTACTGCCTAGTTTGTGTTCTGAAATATTGTGCATAAGACTAATATCATTTCACCAAGATCTTGAGTCCTCAATCTTGAATCCTTTTACCATTTCATGCAGTTCTGCCCTGTAAGTATCCTATGCAGAGAGAGTAAATGCACATTTACTCCTCAAAAAGAATTACTCAATAGCATTTAGGTATCAACTGGTTATCATTTTCAAACACTTAGGCCTTCCTTTTCATTTTCCATGGCCAGTCTTTTGAGAGGAAGTTGGCTTTTTTGATTTTCAGATTAAAGGGATAAAGTCTACCAACAAAAGGTGCTGAAAAGTAAGATGGGTGAATTCTCTTTACAAGAGATCATGCTTATCATTTTGTCACGTTCTTAGCTTCTCCTTACCCAGTGTCTGAGAATTTGAGACTTGAACCTGATCCTCTCAAATTGCAGGGCAATATATAACAATGACATCATCTGAAGATCTTTCTAATAAGGAACTACTATTTATAAACAAAGACAATCCCTACCTTAAAAAATAGTATTATTTAGTATGTAAACTTTTGGAATCAAATTTCAAGGCATTATAGATCCAGGTACCATGTCAAACAGGTGTAACCTTAGACATGAAAGAATGCACAATCACTCTGAAAGGTTATACTCTAAATGACAGGCCTCTCCACTTTAGCTGTGTCTGACACCAGAGTCAATGGAAGAAAAGATTAAGATCATTGTCATGATCATAAATTACACTGTGTCTCACTCCTCTCCCCAGTACAGCAAAGCATCTAATTTCTTATAAATGAAACACTGTCTCCATAGAAAAGAAGGGAATGGGGTATTGTCAATTATTCAGTTAATTTCCCTCTTTTAGAAATAATAGTTTTTATTTTTAGATTGGTTGAAAACATTACTGAGTCCTTCACTGGTTTCTTCATGTGTTTATGGCATATCATATTCAACCTTATTTTGAGTTATAAAATTCTCAGCCTAACTTCCATTATGAGAAAAGAGAGACATGATATGGAGAAATGATAAAAGAAGAATGATACTCAAGGTCCAGGGATAATTCTTTCGCTATATTCAGCATTAACACTTTAGTAAAACATAATTTCCATGGTAACATGAAACACAAAAAATAAATGAAGTGTTGGACAACTTAGCCTATAAGGCTATATTAGCGAAGTTTTAAAAGTGGTAAGAAACGAGAGTTTTTCCACTAAGATCACAAACAAAACAAAAATGTCAACTCACAATTTTATTCAACATAGTTCTGGAAGTCCTAGCCATAGCAATCAGACAAGAAAAAGCAATAAAAGGCATCCAGATTGGTAAGGAAAAAGTAAAACTTTGTTTGCAGATGACATGATACTATATGTAGAAAACACTGAAGACTTCACCCAAAAACTACTAGAAGTGATAAATGAATTCAGTAAAGTCACAGAATACACAATCATTACATAGAAATCTGTTGAGTTTCTCGAAATGGATAAAAGACCTCAACGTGAGACAGGAATCCATCAGAATCCTAGAGGAGAACATAGGCAGTAATCTCTTCGATAACAGCCACAGCAACTTCTTTCAAGATATGTCTCCAAAGGCAAAGGAAACAAAAGCGAAAATGAACTTTTGGGATTTCTTCAAGATCAAAAGCTTCTGCACAGCAAAGAAAATAGTCAAAAAAACAAAGAGGCAACCCATGGAATGGGAGAAGATATTTGCAAATGACAGTACAGACAAAAGGCTGTTATCCAGGATCTATAAAGAACTTCTCAAACTCAACACACACAAAACAGATAATCATGTCAAAAATGGGCAGAAGACATGAACAGATACTTCTCCAATGAAGACATACAAATGGCTATCAGACACATGAAAAAATGTTCATCATCACTAGCCATCAGGGAGATTCAAATTAAAACCACATTGAGATATCACCTTACACCAGTTAGAATGGCCAAAATTAGCAAGACAGGAAACAACATGTGTTGGAGGGGATGTGGAAAAAGGGGAATCCTCTTACACTGTTGGTGGGAATGCAAGTTGGTGCAGCCTCTTTGGAGAACAGTGTGGAGATTCCTCAAGAAATTAAAAATAGAGCTTCCCTATGACCCTGCAATTGCACTACTGGGTATTTACCCCAAAGATACAGATGTAGTGAAAAGAAGGGCCATCTGTACCCCAATGTTCATAGCAGCAATGGCCACGGTCGCCAAACTGTGGAAAGAACCAAGATGCCCTTCAACAGATGAATGGATAAGGAAGATGTGGTCCATATACACTATGGAGTATTATGCCTCCATCAGAAAGGATGAATACCCAACTTTTGTAGCAACATGGACGGGACTGGAAGAGATTATGCTGAGTGAAATAAGTCAAGCAGAGAGAGTCAATTATCATATGATTTCACTTATTTGTGGAGCATAACAAATGACATGGAGAACATGGGGAGATGGAGAGGAGAAGGGAGTTGAGGGAAATTGGAAGGGGAGGTGAACCATGACAGACTATGGACTCTGAAAAACAATCTGAGGGTTTTGAAGGGGCAGGGGGTGGGAGGTTGGGGGAGCCTGGTGGTGGGTATTATGGAGGGCACGTATTGCACGGAGCACTGGGTGTGGTGCATAAACAATGACAAAAACAATGTTACACTGAAAAGAAATTAAATTTAAAAAAATGAGAAAAGAAAACAACAAAAAAAGAAATCTGTTGAGTTTCTATACACAAATAATGAAATAACAGAAAGAGAAATTAAAAAAAAAATCCATTTACAATTGCACCAAAAAATAATAAACTTAACAATGACTATATATTATATATATTTATTAAATAGACAATTGTTGAGTATTAGAAAGAAAGAGCTGAAGGGTATTTAGAGGTTTTTTTTTTTTTTTTTTTTTTTAGTTCAACCACTTTTTCCTACTACCATCATTTTACACATAAGGAAACAGAGATACAGAAAGGTTAACATCATCATGTCTATATAACCAAGTAGTGGTCGAGCTGGGACCAGAACCCAAGTCTTTGACTTCCACTCGAATGCAGTTCCACTAAGGTAATTGGGGTAATGTGATGACAGAGGTCTCTGGATAAATTTTTCCATGTGATTATTCCTATTCCCTCAACTACTGCCTTACACTTCTTAAGTGTAGGAAACTTGACTTTCTCTTCTATGTCATCCTCTACTATGTGAAAAAAATGGCATGAATTCCTATTGAATGTGTGATGTGCAGTTCATTCTCAGTGATTGCAGAAGATGAAAAGAGAAAGATTTTGTTTAGCATCAAAGAATCCTTGACTTAGAAAGGCTATGTAATGTGGTCATAAAATCTCAAGACTTAGAAGTACTGAAAAGAAAAAAGAAACTCATCTCCTCTAGGTTAGTTGGACATTCATTTCCTGAAGCTAAATGCTAAGATACGACTTCTTAAAGTTCTTTCTAGATCCAGAATATTGCTGGAAGATTCCAGTCCTACTTCTGGCCCATTCTTCATCTCTCTCTAAATGAAACCATGCTCTTAAATGCATTCCTTAGGTTCTATTACAGGCTGAATTCATATGTTGACGCCCTAACATCTATTGTGACTGTGTTCTGAGAGAGGGCCTTTAAGGGAGTAATTAAGGTTGAATGAGGTCCTAAGGGGAGGTCTTAATCTGATATGACTGATATCCTTATAAGCAGAGGAAGAGATACCAGAGTGCTCTGTCTGTGCATGAAGAGTGCAAAGAACAAGTCAGAGGACATAGTAGGAAGGCAGCTGTCTACAAATCAGGAGAAGAAATCTTACCAGAAACTAACCCTGAAAGCACTTTGATCTTGAACTTACAGCCCAGAAAACTGTGAGAAAATAAATTTGTGTTGTTTAAACAGCTCAGTTTGTGGTATTTTGTTAGCATTCCAAGCAAACTGTTAGATATTTCGGTGCAGTGAAGTGGGGTGCTCCTGTAACAAATACGTAAACATGTGGATGTAGCTTTGAAACCGAGTAATGGGTAGAGGCTGGAAGAGCTTTGAAGAGCATGCTAAAGAAAGTCTAGATGGCCCTGAAGGATGGTTGGTAGAAACACAAATGTTGAAGCTGAATCTGGTGAAGGCTCAGAAAGAAAAGAGGAGAGCTGGAGAGAAAGCTTCCAACATCTTAGAGAAGACCTATATCATCATGAACAGAACAGTGGTGGAAATATGAGCATTAAAGGTGATTCTGGTGAGATCTCAGTGGAAATGAAGAATTTGTTATTGGTCTCTGGAAGAAAGGTGATTCTTGTTATGATGTGGCTAAGAACTTGGTTGATGTGTGTTCTCATGTTCTGTTGAAGGTAGAGCTGGTGAATGATGAAATTAGATACCTAGCTGAGGGGATTTCTAAGCAAATGTTTGAAACTGTGGCCTGGTCTCTACTGCTTGTGGTAAAATGAGAAAGGAGACAGATAAATTGAAGAAACTCTTAGACTAGAATGCCACCAGAACTTGAAAATTTGGAGAATTCTCAGCTTATCTATATTACCAAAAAAATGAGAAAGCACGTTCTGGAGAGAATACCAAAGGTGTGGCTGGAAATCACTTAACCACAAAGAGATTACCCATGATTTTAATCAGCTACCTCAGCAGAAGCCAGGAATAGAGATGGGATGAGAGACACTGCCAGTCTGGATAAAAGGAGATGGAGACAAGATGAAATGAAGGAAAGCTTCCAGAATTCTGGGATTCTGTAGGACAGGACAATAGAGTGATCCAGCCGCAAACAGTCTGTATCCTTCAAGAAAAGGAAAGAATGGCACCAATGGGGATCTGAAGATCAGCAGATCCGCCATTCCTAGTACAGGCCTGGAGTGTATGGGTGGATGCAGGGGCCAAGGCTCTCTCCTGCCTGGTTTTAGATGGTGGGGTCACCTTCTCTCTGTGCCCAAGGCTACCACCTCTCAGTGCTGCAGGGTAGCACACTGCAAAAATGGTGGTAGGGGGTGCCATCCAAGGCGGTGGAAATTACGCTTCCCACCCCGCCCCAACCACCATCAGCATAGGCCCAGAAGGCAGAGCACTGAGCCAAAGAGGATTATTCCTGAGCCTTAAGTTCTTTTTTTTTTTTTAAGATTTTATTTATTTATTTGACAGAGAGAGAGATCACAAGTAGGCAGAGAGGCAGGCAGAAAGAAAGGGGGAGAAGCAGGCTCCCTGCTGAGCAGAGAGCCCAATACAGGACTCGATCCCAGGACCCTGAGATCATGACCTGAGCCGAAGGCAGAGGCTTAACCCACTGAGCCACCCAGGCACCCCGAGCCTTGAGTTCTAATGGAATTTGCCTAAGTTTTGGATTTGCTTGCAACTTATCACCCCTTTCTTCTTCAGATTTCTTTCTTTTGGAATGAGAGTATCTATATGCCCATCCACTATATTTCCAAAACACAAACTGGTTTGATTTTACAGGGTCACAGCTGGAGAGGAAATTTGCTTCAGGGTGAACTGTACGTCGGGTTTCACTCATATCTGAGTAAGATGACGTGTAGTTAGAATGGACTTGGAAATGAAGCTGCAGTGGGTTAAGTCTTTCGAGGCTGTTGGGCATTCCACATGTGAGAAGGACATGAATTTGGGGGAGGTGTTAGACAGATTACATTATGGGCTGAATTGTGCTTTCCCCCCAATTTTACTGTATTTGGAGATAGGGCCTAAAAGGAGGTTTAAAGGTGAAGTGAAGTTGTAAGGGGGGCCTTAATCTGAGAGGACTGTTATCCTTTCAAGAAGAGGAAGAGATACTAGAGAGTTCTCTTTGCATGCACACACAGAGGAAAGGCTGCATGGGGACATAGTGGGAAGATGGCCATCTGCTAGCCAGCAAGAGAAGACTCAGCAGAAACCAACTTAACTGCACTATGGGAGTGTACTTCCAGCCTCCAGAGCTGTGAGAAAAGAGGTTTTTGTTATTGAAGCTACCCAGCCTGTGGTATTTTGTTATGACAACCCTAATACAGATCTGACTAACACAGACCCATTCTGACTTCAGCCTCCTCCCCTTGTTCACAGCTATCTTCTATTCTCGAGACTGATGACACTTTCTTCTGTCTTTCCAAACCATATTCTATATGTACCTTTTGGGGGAGGGGTGTCCAATTCTGCATAAGTTGGTTTATTTCCAAACATCAGTGACTATGAATACTTTTTTCCCCTTGTGACTTACTCTTTAATGGCATCATATATTGTGAGTGTTGTATGCCTTAAAATTTTTTTTAAACTGACACACAGTAAAATTGACTTGTGCATCAGATTGAAAAAATACACAGAATACACAGAGAGACACTGATGCAATAAACAGACAAAAACTCAAGAGTTCTTACCAACCACAACTTTGGATATTTATATGGCATTTTTATAAGCTCACAATTTCCATTGTCTTTAATATACAAGACACACAAAACAAAAATAATTTAGACAAATTAGATGGAATTCTGGAGTTAATCACTGCGAAGTTTAAATTAAATTAAATGCCATTATTGTGAAGTCCAAAGAAAATTTAGTAATAGCAAATAATGTTGTAAGCCAGAGGGACTAATCAGAGCTAGAGCTTTTATTTTATTTTTTTTTAATTTTTTTAAGATTTTATTTATTTATTTGATAGAGAGAGACATAGCAAGAGAGGGAACACAATCAGGGGGAGTGGGAGAGGGAGAAGCAGGCTTCCCACTGAGCAGGGAGCCCAATGCGGGACTCGATCACAAGACCCTGGGATCATGACCCGAGCTGAAGGTAGACGCTTAATGACTAAGCCACCCAGGTGCCCCTTAGAGCTGCTTTAAAAAAAATGAAGAGATGTAGGGGCACTTAGGTGGCTCAGTCAGTTAAGAGTCTGCCTTTGGCTCAGGTCTCGATCTCAAGGTCCTGGGATCCAGCCCCACATCAGGCTCCTTGCTCAGCGAGGAACCTGCTTCTCCCACTCCCTCTGTCTCTCCCCTCTGCTTGTGTGTTCTCTCTTTCTCTCTCAAATAAATGAACAAAATCTTAAAAAAAATGAGGAGAAGTGAATTCTTATAATTGGAATTCAGATATATATATTTATATAGAAGAAAGTCCTCAATAACAGTGTGTTGTCCGAGGTAGGAAACTAATGATCTGGCTTTCACAGAGTGTTATAGTTTAGTTGGTATTTAGTCTGTGAGGGCTGCCATAACAAAGTACCACAGAAGGGCTGGCTTCAACAACAGCAGATTATCTTTCCATGGTTCTTGAGGCTAGAAGTCTGAGATCAAATGACCACAGGTTTGTTCTCTTTCTGAGACCTCTCTGCCTGATTTGTAGTTCGCTGTCTTCTCCCTATGTCTTCACACGGTTTTCCTCTGGCTCCTGTCTGTGTCCTAATCTCTTCTTACAAGAATGTCAGTCAGATAGATAGGATCAGGGCCCACATGTATGACCTCATTTTACCTTAAATACCTTTAAAGGTCCTATTTCCAAACAGTCACATTCGTAGGTACTGGGGGTTTGGGCTTCAACATATGAATTTGGGGAGGGGGCATAGTTTAGGCCGTAACAGCAGGCACTTCTTCATCAGCATATGCCACCATCAAAACCACACTCAGAAGGGAGTTGGGTCTTCCATACTCCCAACATGCAGAAGTGGCATTTCAAACCAGATCTGGTAACTATAAATTCTGTGTCTATCATAACACCCCTAAACTTTAATTTATATTAATGCATAATAATAAAACATGACATATGTAGTAATATAAAAAATTAATTGGTTAAAGATGTCCTAATTCTCTAGAATATTCAAGGGTAAACTGCAGTTCAGCCTAATAATCACATATTCTAAAGGAATTTTGTTGTAATTTTGGGGCACCTGGGTACATGCATTTGGTTTTCTATTTTGTATATGCAGAGGGGGATATGATTCTTGAGAACCCATGCTCTTTTAACTCAGGTCACTAAGGTCTCATCACTGCCTAAAAGGGTAAAGCAATCACGTTTCCAATTTTCTCTCAAGGAGATCCTTAAGCACGGGGTAAAAGAGATTGACTCTCAGATGGAGTTAGTAAGATATTTTAGTAAACTGTAATAGTACAACTTCTAAAGGAGATAGTGGGTGCAGTGGAGAATCACACTCACGTGTATGTCATATATATGTATGTGTGTATATATGTGTATGTACACAGTGTGTTTGTGGATGCCTGCACATATATGTATGTGCAGCTCTACGTACATATATACATAAACATATAATATACAGAACATACACCATTCTCAGCATTACAAAAATTTCCTACTTTCTAACATCAACTATACAAAAAAATATTTTTGCAAATTTGCAAACTCCTTACCTGGAGGTGGAGGCATTCACTATGTGTTGTGGGAAATTAAAGATGATTCTCCAACAAAAGGTAAATTGCATATAAATTCTCTCTCTGCACTCCGGATTTGTAAGACATGGGGTTTGTAAGACACTCAGGATTTATAAGACATTTGCTATCTTGTACAGAAAACAATAGGTTGGACAATGGCTGTTTTTCACTATCTTTGCCAACGTAGGTCAACAGAGAAAGCCAAGTACGGAATAACCTGAGCAAACCTGAGCAAAGTCGGATATAAGGTAGATACTGGGTGCAAAGAAGGTACGACCATAAAGTTACTTTCTAAAGTGTTTCCATCCTCATCATACCCCTGCCAAAGGTCACACAACATAATGTGGCCAGCAATAATAAACTGTATTCCTTGGCGCTCAGTCCTGGCTCATATTTCCTTCCTGTGATGTACAACCAGTCTACAGGAGATTACATATGGAAGAGAGAGCAGAAAACCTGAGGTCTATGTTATCTAGTCCTTCATTTTTATATAGTTATGCTCCCTGAGAATGTACATATTTCTGACTGAAGGCAGATAAAAGAGACATACCACTGTGTCATCTTGATTACTGGATATGTTGGATTGGCGAGTTGTCTTTTGACTTTCCCTCTCTCCCAGAACAGACTACAGAACACCAACCCGATTAGCAGTGTGTTTTATCAAGAGTGGGTGGGCTATCTCCACTAGATTGACCTGATTCTATACAGCTGTGTGTTTACTGCTCTGGGGGCATTAGCCCAGTTGGGCATTCATTCGGTAACTGGGTACAGAAACACTTTCATGGAAAAGAGAAGTGAGAAGACAAATGTGTGCTTTCTTCTTAGAGCAGAAATAAGATTCATTAGATTATTATCAGCAGATTAGCTAAAAGCTATACCCTTATATTTCTTCCCAAAAGTTCCTTTTGAAATGCCTCACTGCCCTTATCTGTCCATCAGTATCTGTCATAATGGACATCATAAGAGTTAGGGCCATAAAACTAACTCAGTTAAAGGACTAGAACTCATTGAAAAAAAAAATCAAAATTAAGCAGATGATCATTTCCCACTGCGAATGAGGTGTCTGTATGGAAAAACAATGGAAAACAGAGCACAAGTAACATTTCTAACATGGGTCTGATGATGCCAGTGAGCTTAATGGCATATGTGACTGGACT
This sequence comes from Enhydra lutris kenyoni, assembly GCF_002288905.1. Taxonomy (NCBI): domain Eukaryota; kingdom Metazoa; phylum Chordata; class Mammalia; order Carnivora; family Mustelidae; genus Enhydra; species Enhydra lutris. Next base: position 16,285,399 of record NW_019154124.1, on the reverse strand, counting down.
TTTATCTCTGAGGAAACTCATGCATCGCCATTGTAAAGACAGAAGGAATGAGCCAAGAATAGTAATAACTATTCAGTTCTCTAATCCTAACTTCAGTTAGTAGGCTCTGCACCATTACTGAAGAGGGTTCTTTTCCTCGACCAAATTAAAATAAACTTTCTGCCATTAGCCAAATCTTAACCACTATCCACCAGCAGACACACCTGTGGCTCATCAGAATGAAGGTCCCATTTTGATGACTAGAATCAGAAACCTTGTATAGGAGGCAATATCATGTCCTAGAATTTGCTTATGAGGGAAAACCTTGAGACTCTGTTGAAGTGCTGGTCTCCTTCCTCAGAAACACACACACATGCTTCAGCGTCAGGGGATTCATGGATTCCTAGAAGTGATTTCCATGCCCCATCCATGCTCACAGACTAGGTTCATGACCCTGATGCTGAATGTATCCTCGACTCTCCTTGTCCTCTCCATCCCTTCCAAAGCTGCCCCTGCTTTTCTGACTCCATCCAGGCTGGCCTGCTCCCCCCACCAAGGGAACTAGCAAACACACCACGCTCCCTTGTTCCTCTGCTCCCACCCCTCCCAGGGGCTTCCTTTACTCACGGTCTGGGCTTTATCTCTACTTCTCCATCCTCACTTTTCATCATATCCTGAGTGATACCTAATGCCCCAGAAGTTCCAGACTTTTTGCAATTTCCTGTATGGATTTTTTTGAGTCTGTGCCTTTATTTTCCGCAGTCACATCAGCCTGAGGCCCACACACCCTCTTAGTCCCATTCCCCTTACTCCTTGAATTTCCTTTGTACCTTAACTACTCAACTTGGTTGCCTTTTTGGCCAGCAATCTGCCATTTTCTGTTCTGAACCCAGCTTCTTTAGTTGCTCTGGTCTGTCTACAGCGCCCCAGGCACACTTGTCCTCTTGCCACAGTGCATTCTCATTACCCACCCGGTTCCTGCCTTTTACACTGACAGTCAGCTTCTGGGGGATAGGCGTTGTATCTTATTCTTTCTTGCATTTCCAGGTCTTAATAATTGGGCTTAGAGAGTACATATTCAATAAGCATTTGATTTTCAAATGAATAAAAAAAAATGAATAGTTTAAAGAAGAGATGCTTTAAAAATCACTGATTTTAAAAATTCTTTGTACAGCTTTTCGTGGCATAAATAGTAGCTATTCTTATGTATCTTCAGGACTTAGGAGGGAACACATGCAGAAATGTCAACTCAATAAGGTGAATTATGCCTAAGAACTTAGTAGAGTGCTTGACAGATAGTATGCTCAATGTTGATTTTTTTCCTTTTATGTTACATTATATAATTAAATATAAGTTAAATTTATTATATAAATTCATTTTACATAATGTAAATAAATATCTATTATAAAATATAATGTATTACAATTTGTAAACTAGAATGTAAAATTTACTTTTCTTAAATCCCATCTCAAAGCAGAGTCAAAAATTAAGGAAAAATGTTTTCCAGAAGTTATTTAATCAGTAGATGCTTATTGGACACTACATCTACCTGCCAACCATTGTGCTAAGGGCTGGAGGCCCCTTGAGCCCAGGACGTGGTAGCTCTCTGCCTTCAGGGAGCTTACAGTTAAGTGGACTTCACAAGAACCAGGCCTCCATCTATGCCCCCTCATGAACCCAGGAGCTTTCCTGTAAGCTTGTATATATTTCTAGATCCAAGTGAATTGTTACTTCATTCTTATTTTTATTTAATCCAGAAGGAGGTCATTATTTTTTTAAATGGTGGATGCCAGGGACAGATATATTCTGTAATTTCAGATCTTATTTAAGAATGATTCTTGGGGCACCTGGGTGGCTCAGTTGCTTAAGCACCCAACTCTTGATTTTGGCTGCAGTCATGATCTCAGGGTCATGAGATGGAGTCCTAGTCCTGCTCCGGGCTTAGCGGGGAGTCTGCTTGGGATTCTCTGTCTTCCCCTCCCTACTCACTCCCCGTCTCTGCTCAAGCACGCTCTCTCTCTAAAAAACAAGCAAACAAACAAACAAAAATCTATAGCCTGACCAGAGACTTTGTTCTTGTCTAGCCCACCCACAACGAAAACAAAGGTGAAATTCCTCTGACTTTGTGGTCCCCGTCTACTCCTACTCCATGTTTGTATGGGGAGCCAGCTTCACTCCTGGAGTCCCATGGCAACGGGAATCCGGAACTATGAATTGCAAAGAGGATGTAGACACTGGGAATCTGACCATGAGTTCCACCTAGCTCTAGTCAGATAAGCAGGCATCAACTATCCCAGGAGACTTTCTTGAGGGCTTTACTTACTTAGCGCTGTTAGAATATTAGAGAAATTCTCCATGGACACAAAATAGACATTGGGAGCAAATGTTGAGCTTTGGGTTCTGACTTCCTCCCTTGTAGGCCCTGGGGACTGGTTTTTAGTGCACTGAGCTTTTACTCAAACACTTCTTAGTGCCTTGGGAAACTAGGTCCCACATGAAGTTCAATATGTATCTTTTCAATGTCAGCAATCATATATATGTATGAATTTAATGACATAACAATAAGAAAATAAGACATTCCACGGATTTGGTTCCTGGAGTTCAGTTTTGTCCTCATCTCCTTACCCTCACCCACGGGGGACATCTGGCAATATTTGGAGACATTTTTGGTTGTCACAACTGGGACAGGGGTGCTTCTGGCATCAAATAGATAGAGGCCAGGGATGTTGCTAGACATCCTGTGATAATGCTTAGGAAAAACACCCTCCACACAGAATTACCTATACATCAATATGGTACAACAATAGTGTGGAGGTTGAGAAACTGTGGGTAAGCCTTAAGGAGTAAAATAAGGAATGATGAGACCTCCATTGTAGTTATCTTGTTACCTGCATCCATTTTCACTATGCTCCCCAAACTGTATTTTAAACAGAGAGAAAAATTTAAGTGAGGTGTCCATCCTCATGGCTCTTACAGAATTCCCTTGGTGAGAATGTGTAGATATCTATAAAATATTAACTAACAGCACAAGAGAATAAGCAAAAATAAAACAGAGCCTTAACTGTTAAACAAATGGTATGAGACATTTTGCTTTGATGACGTCACTATAAAAACAGGAAATGATGCTAAGAGACAGTGGGGGCAGGGCTCCTGCCTCTTTTGCATCCTGCTGTCTTCCCAGAACCCAGCATGATGCCTGGCATGAGACTGCTGCTCAATTCTCAATAAGCCTTCATTGCATGAGTTCAGGAACAGATCTGGAGAGAAAGACTACATATTTTCTAGAAAGTTAGGAGGAATGGCAAAAATAAAGGTCAGAAGGAAGGAATGGGACTAGTATATTCCAGGCCTTCCATGGCTGGAGAGAGAAAAGTACTAAACTAGGAGAGTAGGGACAGGGTGTAGGGAAGGGAGGTTGGGCTACTCTGGGAAATCTGAATTTTCTTTATAGGTCCTGGGAACACAGGTTAGAGATTCTGTTTGTTCCAGATCCATTCCAGTCCATTTCACTGCTTATCTGTTTGAATCTCGGGATGACTTTAGTCACCCAGCCTGAGTGTGGATGGCAAGCACACGGATGAGTGCGAGTCTGTAAGCATGGGACGGGGGCAGGGGGCTAGAGTGTGGATGAGAGCAGTCTCTGTGCATGAGAGGGGGGTGCTTATGGGGCACAACTCTGTGTACATGGGGGGAGGGATGAAGTAGGTACTGCATTACCTAGCCCTCCTCTTCATCTAAATGTCTTCCTGCTCTTCTCACCTGAACCTCCAATTCTGCTAGCCAGGCTGGACCAGTCCCCTGCTCTTGTGTGTGGGAATGACTCAGAGATGGGAGGATGGCTGCCCAGCAAGTGCTTGGTCACTGCCTGCTGGGATTCCAGTAAATTCTGCACATGAAAACCCTGTTGTTTCTGGCAAACCAAAAGAAATGCTCAGATATTCCATCTGCATTTGGGGAATGCAACTTTGTTGTCATTATAACTAAGCTGCCACGTATTTATTTATTTAAGATTGATTGATTGATTGATTTAAGATATAGAGCACACAAGTGTGGGGAGGGGCAGAGGGAGAGGATCTCAAGCAGACTCCATGCTGAGCACGAAGCCCGATGCAGGACTCGATCTAACAACACTGAGATCATGACCTGAGCCAAAATTAACAGTTGGATCCTTAAGCAACTGAACCACCCAGGCACCCGCCCCTGACAGTGCTGCTATTTAACTAAAAGTTTATGACAGCTCCCAAGGCTGCTGTTGGGCTCCCTGTGGAAAGTGGAAAAGGCAAGGGGCAGAGAAGGGGTCACCTGTGGACACACTGTCCTGCCTGCTTTTCCTCCTCTGCTGGGCTTGGGATCTTTCATGGGTAATGCCAAGGGAAAGAACAACTCCCACACGGCCCCAGGCCTAAAACCTTCGAAGACCAAAGGAGTGCTTAGGTAGAGAACAGAGAAGACAAAAGAGTTTCATCTTGCCTGGAAGAGAGATTCTTTCAGCCTGGTAAGCTTGAGTGGTTTCTTTTCAGATCTCACCTTTTTTCCCTTTGATACCCATATTCTTGTGATACAGAAAGGTGAGCTAAGGCTCAGAGTGACCAGCAAGCACATCTAGACACGAGACACCCAGTAGGCCCCCTAGGGATGCAGTCTGCTCCTGAATAATCTCTGTCCCAAAATGTTTGTCCTGACCCTGGTAGGGAGGACACCTGGATACTCAGGTAGTGACCTTCTGGGAAATGGGGTAAAGTGGCAGGACTTTGATGCCTTGCCTGATTACACTAATATTAATTATGATGACGCCACAGGTGTTACAATATTCAATGAATAATATTAATAAGATGGTAACTTAATCTCATGTTCTCTTTCAGTGATGGATGATTATTACATTGTTATGTTTTAAAGCAATTCTGCTTCAGGCTGAGCAGTGTGGATCACTATCTCTATTTTACAATGGAGGAAGTGAGTCAGCTGGGACAGTTCACTTACTGACAGCTGCAATGGTTACCATGTTTCCCACTAAAACAGTTCGTATTGCACAAGACTCGCAGGACATTGGCTAAACTTGAATCATATGAAATAACAGATATCTGACAATTTTTTTTTAACATACAAAAAGTGTAAGTTCATAGATCCAACTCAAAATTATCAGGGAAGCAGACTGTCTTATGTACCTTTTACAGTGTAAGGTCATCTGAAGCCATTGTCAGATTTATCTAGAATAGGCATACCTGCATTGTAGAATAGACTTATTTTTCAATCTCATTTGCTTGGAAACATCATAACGGTCAGCACCTGCCCTCCCAGCCTCTTGAGCATCTACAGCCTCAAGAATCTTTACCTGGAAGCTCAGCCCTGCCCAGTGCCCAAGCAATTCCTGACCCAGGCAAACAAGTTATCAGTTGGCTCCGTCTCTCCATGGGTAGGGTCTAGAAATAGCCTGACTTCTTTGAGCCCAGAGTCCATGTCCAGGGACCAGCCCGGGCACCCCACAGTCACTCTGTAATCCACCTCCTCATTCCAAACCAAGTCCCAATTTATACAGCTGCCTTGGCTTCCTGAGTTGCACTGACTCTTTTCTTTCTTGACTTTTTTAGTCATGTTGTGTTATGTGTATCCATGCCACGATGAATTTTTCATTCTTTAATTCTGGGAGAGACTACACTTACCCCTGATATTCCAACCACGGGCTTGTGTCATGCTTCAGAATGGATGGACCTTCTAGACTCACAGCCCTGCCCTGTCCATCTCTGGCCAACTGCCCATATGGTACTAGTCCCGCTCCCATCAGAGTGTGACACTCCCCTTTGGACATTGCCTTCTCACCTAGCGGGCCCCACCTCTTCTTGCCTTTCTCCCAGGACCTACCATGACTCACAGCATGGGTCTCCTCCCACAGCAGGGATGGGAAGCCTTTCTAGTTGGCCTTCCAGGTCACACTTTTATGAAGCAGTGACCACCAAGAGTTGAATTAGGGGGCTCCTATTCCATTTACATTTGGGGGATACAACCCCATTTTGGGACAGTGATGAAAATATGGACCCAGAAGGGGGTCGACAAAACCCAACACTGCCAGGAAGAACACGCAGGGAGAGGAGACTACAGAGCAGATGCTAAAGGAGGAAGGGAGCTGGTTGTGATTGTTGCCAGCACCTGGGGCCATCAGGTGTAGCCAGGTGTGTGGTGGGGAGAAACTGTGACCCCTGGGCTGCATCAGCACCCTTACTTTTTTGTGTGTGAAATTAAACCAGGGAAAGAATTCTTGGAAAACTACTTTTAGTGATCCAAATATAGTCAATGGTATTGTAAGAGCATCATATGGTGGCAGATGGTAGCTACAATTACAGCGAGCATAGGATGACATAGAGTCTTATCAAATCACTAAGCCACACACCTGTAACTACTGTAACACTGTGTGTCAACTCTACTTCAATAAAAATATGTGTCTATATGGACAGATAGTTAGATATTTTATAAAATGACTTTCAGCGACCTAACTGCTTTACAAACCACTTTTCCTCCAGAGTCAGCTTGGAAGAAATGCAAAAGATAAGGTCATTTAGGGGTTAGGATTTGTTGTTCAGTTCAGAAATCCTTTCTACAAAATTATTTATAATTTCCCCCTCCAGATACCAGGAATGATGACTTTATTTCAATTTATTCCTTCCCATTATCTGCTATAAATATTACAAAGCAATTAATAAACAAGAAATGATAACATTCATAGGGGACAAGAGGAAAACACCAGGTGCTTTCACCAGGCAAGCACAAAGTGTTTTTGTCTTCCCTGTTTTTGATTTTACAAAATTTTTTAATAATATTTAAAATTTTTTAATATTTTAAAATATTTTTATAAAAATTTTATGGTTCCCTTTAAGCAAAAGTTTATGTAAATCGAACAGTTCTGAACTGGAAGTGGTTATGAGTTCTCCACCTGCCAGCAACTCACAGACAGACGCGTACAGAGAAAGTGCAGAAGCTAAGTGGGAAAATTATGCATGGACTATAGCTTCATGCCTGGTTGGCTGCTGAGTTCTAGGTTTCCTTTGGTTTCCATTTGAGAACGTTGCGGTAACTCACAGGCCTGGATTTTGGTTTGCTTAGGTAGGTAGACACGTTATGAGAGTCAGCTTGGTCTAGTGGCTTCCTTGTGTCATTCAACAGGACCCAGGTCCCTGCTCTGTCCTTAATTAATAGTCCATCACCTCTGAGAGCCTCTATGTGTTCTTCAATAGAATGGGTGTTTAGGCAGATCATCCAGTTTCTACCATGCCTGTTCAGTGAGTGTGGGCTCTCAGGGGCACCCCTGAACTCCTCCACTTTGCATTCATAATACACCCTCCTCTTCATTTTGCAGCCATTAGCACACACATGTAGATGTGATTTCCTAGAGGGTTGGGTCCATGTATTAGATTTTTAAAAAAACATGTTTGTACTTAAAACATTTCAAATATAGTGAGCATAACAGATATTAATGTAGCAAAACTCTAGGTACTTAGTATCCCAAATTAACAAACACTAACATTTTGTAATGTTTGTTTCAGTTTTTTAAGAAATAAAATTATACTTTTTTTATCCACTCCTCAGAGGCAACTGCTATGTTGAGGGGGTGAGTATTAATTCTGTCCACATTGTAATGTTCTGATTACCTGCAGATGTACTCCGTAAAAGAGAATATTGCTTTCCTGTGTTTTAAACATTTACATAAGGGGGCCTGGATGGCTCAGTGAGTTGAGCAGCTGCCTTTGGCTCAGGTCATGATCCCGGGGTCCTGGCATGGGAGCCTCGCATTGGCCTCCCTGCTCAGTGGGGAGCCTGCTTCTCCCTCCGTCCACCCCCTACTAGTACATGCTCTCTTTCAAATTAATAAGGAAAATCTTTTTAAAAAATTAAATAAATAATATCAAGCTGTTTGTATGAATCTGCAACTTGCATTTTGCCCCTACCATGTAAAATTTTGAGAGCTATCCATACTGATGCTCCAGTATCTATGCTGTAGCTCTAATTCATTCAACATTCATAGAGAATTTCACGGTTTGGATATCCTCTCACTTGTTCAGTTATTCACCGATGGGTAGACACTTTAGGTCATTTCTATTTTCAAGTTATAACAAAGGGTACTGCTACGACCATTTTGTGCATGTCTTCTTGTGCGCCTGTGTAAGAATTTCCCCAGAGCACAGAGTGGGTGGTGGAATTTCTAGGGCTGAGGGGAGCAACAGCTTCCACCTCACTGTGTATTGCCAAACGGTCCTTCAAAGAAAGTGGGCCAAACAATGCTCTCAACGAGAGTTGCTGACTCCTCTCCAAATTCTTGTTAAACTGGGTACTATCAAACTCATCCCATTGTTTTTTCAATATACATTTGCATATTTGTATGTTTTTTGTTGTTTTTTGTTTTTTGTTTTTTTGTGTGTGTGTGTGTCCATTTAGATTTCTTCTCTTGGGAATTACAAGCTCTTCTCTGTATCAGCCTGAGTCCCCTGGGAAACACATGGTCATGCTCAAACCAGAATAATTTAAGTGGACTGTTTACAAAGTCGAGGGCAAATTTTTTTTTTTTTTTAATTGTTGTTGTTTTGTTTTTGTTTTTGTTTTTTTAGGGATAAGGAATTTCTTTAGTACTTCTAGGTTGCTATACAGATTTTTATTTTTTATTTGTTGAGAGAGAGTGACAGTCAGTTCCTGAGGAAGGACTGTGGTTTTAAAGGTCTCCTTTCTTTTCCTGTCTACTTTATTTCTGGCAATGGAATTGTACAGATGGTTCTGGGGCAGTAAGCATGTTTGCTTTGGGTTTTCCCAAAAGAGGGTACTGCCAGTTGAAACTCTGAGAGAGATACCCCCAATCTGGCCATCTTCTTTTGCAAGATACACTGTGCATTTTTTCTTAAAGATTTTTATTTTATTTCGTTATTTGAGAGAGAGAAAGAAAGCACGAGCAGGGGAGAAGAGGCAGAAGGAGAGGGAGAAGCAGACTCCCTGCTGAGCAGGAAGCCCAATCTGGGGCTTGATCCTAGGACCCTGAAATCATAACCTGAGCCGAAGGCAGATGCTTAACTGACTAAGCCACCCAGGTGCCCTGATACACTGTGCATTTTTGACAGGTGCAATTTAACCCCTCTATGTCAGGTAGAGTATTTCTATCTATTCATTTGAAATTATTTATCTCTACTTTCTACCTGACCTCCATTCTTCCTTTTCTCTTTGAAGACACCTACACATGGGTTCAAATTCCAGCTCTGTCACTTTCTTGCTTTATGTCCTTAGGCAACTTACATAACCTTCCCAAGCTACAATAACTTCCTTATCTGTAAGGCAATAATAATACCTACCACACACATATACATATATGTACCTACACACACACACACACACACACACACACACATACACACACACACACACACACGATTAAGAAACATATGCAAACTAGGCATAGAGCAGATGATCAACAAATGATAGCTCTTTGAGATTACTGTGATTAAGCACCTACTATGTGCATACAATAGGCACTAAGACAAGGCAAAAGGCCTGCTTTACAGAAGTGTGGAGACATATTTATAAACCAAGCATTACAATGATGTGTTTTAAGTTACCATTACAAAAGTCTGCACAAGGCAAAATTGGGGCTAAAAGAAGGAATATGGGGGGGGAAGTTTAGGGAAGTCTTTTAGGGCAGATGAATCTTCCTGAGGTGAACCAAATACTCATGAGTAGGGGTCTCCCACACAGACTGGGAAAGAGCTTTTTTTTAAGCAGGGAGAAATATGAACAAAGCAGGGCCCCTGAAACGAGCCGCTTGGTACGTCAGTAGCAAACCGGCAGAATAATGGGTGGGAAAACAGAAGGTAGGAAAGACGGGGAGGGCAGAGGCTCTTCCATGCTCTTCCATGGAAAATATATTTTGAATAAAGCCTGGCAGACATGAAAAGCCATTGAAGGGCTTGAAGCGGACGAGTAAATAACCTCTACCAACCGAGCATCCCTGAGGACAGGATCGAGTGGAGCTGAGGTTTTTGTCCTCTCTCCTTCCTTGTATGTTGAAGGTGCTATGTGCTCGCTGGGGAGGGCCCCATCTGTTCCACCCCTCCCTGGGTGGCCAGGGCTGGCCTGGCCAGGACGAGTGTGCCTTCAAACCTATCTCTGGACCAAATGAATGGATAAAGAAAGAAACGGTGCTTTGTAATTAAAAATGTTTTTTAAAGCTAAAAAAAGCATGGAAACAAAATCTGCATTCAGCTTGAAGGATACTGCCATGAAGATGAGAGAAAACAGATTCTGAGAAACGTGGGTTTGAGTCGAGATCTGCTATGGGACACTGAGAAAGCTACTTTTCAAGTTCAAGTTCCTGCATATGTTTAAAAAAAAAAAAAAGGAAACTGGTCTCCAGGGCCTTCAACCTCCTTCTAGCTTTGACCAAAGTTCTTGTTTGTTCGGAATCTCCAAATCTTCTTAGATTCCTAGTGCCAATGAGGTACACTATCAGGATACCTTAAGTATCACGATGAGTCAAATAGGAATTTGTCTTTCTTTGGAAAGTTTTTATGAAAAATGTGAACTCCGAGAAAGGCTCCCACATGAAAATTGAGAATTCGAGTCATGGTGGGTCTACTAAACACCCATGCTTTAAGATTTTGAAAAGATAGCATCTCTCTCTCTGTCTCCCTGCCCACCACCCAACACACACACACACACACACACACACACACACACACACACACACATCCTTTTTCTCTCTATCTCTTTCCTCCCTCTACCTCTGTTATTTTTTTTCCCAGGGGGTAACTCTATAAAACCCAGAATATTCTTTTCTCAGCGCCCACATCTCTGGTCCACTTAATGCACATCTCATTTAATGAGAGTTCAAAGATGAATAAGGCAAATACATTAAAATGCCCTTGGCTTAGTAGAAAGGCCTTTTCATCTGGCTGGGAAGTTACACATGATTCTGTACAAGTCAGACACTCCCAGGAGAAGAGCAAGGGATCCATTTATTCTGCCTTTCCCTGTCTGTGTTTATGCTCAAGGCCACAAGGGCACTTCCCTCATGAGACTGTGGGGAGGAGCTAGTCTGCTTCCAACGCATGTGAAATTTCCAGCACATTTTATTTTAGAAAAGATTAAGGCTCTGAGGAAGAAAGGAGCTTGACTGGCAGACAATCCCATAAAATTATATTCCATATTGACTTTGCACTTCATATGCACTGGAAAGCTCTTATAGTTCTCATTGTCAGTTGTATTTCCTGTAGGAAAAAGTAGCTAGACCCTCAGAGATCCATTTCTTACCATTACAGGGAAACAACCAATCAATAGGATTTTTTAAAAAATTAATTAATAAACTTAATTTTTAATTTTTTTTAAAGATTTTTTTTTTTTTTTTGACAGACAGAGATCACAAGTCAGCAGAGACACAGGCACAGAGAGAGGAGGAAGCAGGATCCCCGCTGAGCAGAGAGCCCGATGCGGGGCTCCATCCCAGGACCCTGGGGTCATGATTTGAGCCGAAGGCAGAGGCTTTAGCCCACTGAGCCACCCAGTGCCTCAATTTTTAAATCTTTTAAAAAAGGTTTTATTTATTTGAGAGTGGGAGGGCACTAGTGGGGAGAGGGGCAGAGGGACAGGGAGAAGCAGACCCCCAGCAGAGCAGGGAGCTCTATGCAGGGCTCAATTATAGGACCCCCAGATCACGACCTGAGCCAAAGGCAGACACTTAACAGACTGAGACACCCAGGTGCCCCTAGACTTTTATTTATTTATTTTTGAGCCATTTTGCCTTTACAGAAAAATTGAGAAGGAAGTACAGAGTGCACTGCTACTTTCCCTGCTCTGCTCTTCAGTTTTCTTTATTCACTTGCATGAGTGTGGTGTATTTGTTTCAACTGATGATGACTACTGGGACATTACATTAACTAAAGTTCATAATTTCCATTAGGGTCCACTCCTGGTGTTGTACATTCTCTGGCTTTTGACAAATGTGTAACGACATGTATCCACCACTACAGTCTTGTACAGAGTAGCTTCACTGCCCTAAAATCTCATTGCTTCATCTGCTTTTCCCCTCTTCCTCCTGCCCCACTGAGCCTTGACAACCAATTTTACTGTCTCTTTTGATTTACCTTTTCCACAATGTTAGATACTTGGAGTTAGACAGCATGTGGTCTTTTTAAACAGGCTTCTTTCACTTAACTGTATGCATTTAAGTTTCCCGAGGGTCTTTTGTGGCTGGATAACTCACTTCTTTTTGCAACCGAACAATGTTCCATTGTCTGGATGGACCACAGTTTGTTTAGCTACTCATCTACTGAAGGACATTTCGGTTGATTCCAAGTTTTGGCAATTATGAGTAAAGCTACTATAAACATCTGTGAGCTGTTTTGTTTTTTTTTTTTTTTTCTCTTTCCCACATGAATATCTTTTCAATTCACTTAGGTAAATATCAAGGTGTACAAGCGCTAGCTCATATGGTAAGAGTATGTTCAGCTGTAAGAAAGTGCCAAACTGTCTTCCAAATTATCTGCACCAGGTTGCATTCCCACCAGCAATGAATGAGAGTTCCTGTTGCTCCACGTCCTCACCAGCATTTGGTGCTGTCAGTGTTCTGGATTTGGGCCATTCTAACAGGTGTGAAGTGGTAACTCAATGTTGTTTTAATTTGCCTTTCCCTAATGACATATGATGTGGAACATCTTTTAATATGCTTTTTTGCCAACTGTATGTGTGTTGGTTTCTGTTCAGATCTTTTGCCCATTTTTCAATTGGTTGGTTTCCTTACTGTTGATTTTGAAGAGTTTTTGGTGTATTTCGGATCAGTAGGTTTTAAGGAGCTCCTCCTGCTGTGACAAGAGTTGCGAGGCCATAGAGTGTACTGAATGTATCCTGCCCTTACTGGGCTCATTATCCAGTTGAGAATTAGGATGCAAAGTGACATGCATGAAGCAGAGAAGAATGTAAGACCATAGGTGATTGGTCACTATAAATGCATTTGTTTTAGTTATGAGATATAATACGAAATCCCACTTTTATCTGTTTTACAGTCTTGTGGGCAGAATGGGGAGTCACAGGTCTCTTGGTTTGGGCTTATTTCCTGGGTTTCTATATCCTCCCCCCAACCTCTGCACACATACAGTGGCAATCATGAGGCTAGAGTTTGATGTTATTGGTGGGGGAGCACAAATTTTTAGGTGATTTTCTAAAATTTGTCTTATAATAAAATTTTATTTTAAGTCTTCAGGTAGAGAGTTTTATATTTAACATCCTGACTTAAGTCAGTGGAAGCTTATATGATTTTTCAACTCATGAGTCTCTTGTTTATTTGTTTGGTTCTTGTTTTTCTTAGAGAGGTGACTTTGAAAAAGGAAAGTAAGGCTAGGAACTGTCCATCCTGCTGATCTTAAAAGGGAGAAAATCAGAGGTATTCACCCTGCTGGCATTAGGAAAGGAAATTCAAGTCTTAGAGATTTTCTTGGAAACCTTTCACTACTACCTCACTCAGGCAAGGAGGTGAACTTAGTAGAAAGGAAATGCCAGCACTCTTAACCAGCTTGGTTTTTCAATAACAAGTACCACTGCAAGCACTTAGCTCTTCCCAGTTTGCAAAGCATTATCTCATCTATCCTCGCAATGACCCCAGATGGTAATGATGAAGAGTTTCATTTCATAGACTAGTAAACAGTCAGAGAAAAGCCCAGGGGTTTGCTGAAGAACGTGCCACTGATTTCAATTGCAACTTGAATATCTGACCCCAAATCCAGTGTTCTAGAGTGAAGATCTGTCTCTGTCTTATGGTCCAGGTTTAGCTGTTGGGACTCACTTCCTTTAAGTGATGCTGTCTCAAAGGGAGTAAGTCTAGATCACAAGTCATGTTTAAATTGTGCTTTATAGCTCTCTCTAGTTGACCTACTTATTTATTAATGTCTGTCACATATTTCATAAGCGCTTCCCATTGCATTGAATTTGTAAATTTATTTATAGAAGACTTTTCAAATATAATCTAACTAAAGATAATATTCACTGTATGTATTCAGTAAAATTTAGTAAAAACAAAATAGAATGACTGGCGTGACTCTAATTTTGCTAGGCAAATATATACTATATATAATAATATTGGAAGATTCTAAACCAAAATGGTAATAGAGATTATGGTAATGTAATGGCATTATGAATAATTTTCAATCATCTTTTTCAGATTTTTCCCAAATTTTCTTTAGTAACATGTTACTTTTATAATTAAGCTTAAAAAAAAAAAAGACGAATAAATGCCACCAAAATGTTACTATATCCTTCTTTGCTATAAATTTCTCCAAGCTTCTTGCAGCTCACAGTAGCTGGGGTCGCACCTTTCTATCACTCCTTCTCTAGGGGAGAGGTAGTCATGAGCATTCATTGCAAGGAACCTAGTGACCACAGCATCAGAAGTGTATCAGTCCTAACCCTTCAAGCCCTGCCTCCCCCAAACTCCTCAGAGGGAACACTGGAGCCAAAGTGTGTTATATGGGGATTTTAGCCAGTGCTCAGGAAGCACAATTGTCAGCTGCTGGGCTCAAGCTAGATCTGAAACATAATCCAGAGAAACACAACTCACTCTCAGAATCCAGAAGGTAAAAGCAGACACATGGCCAGCAAGAGCTGAGTAGCACTGGAAGAAAGTAGGAACAAGAAACAGGAGCCAGACTGGCAATGAAATGAGGAGTTTGGGCAGCTGTTATTAGCAGGCCTATAATGCCCAAGGTGCTTCCAGCACAGGTATTTGGTTGGTTATCTTATCCTTTGGCTAGGATGGGATAGGATGAAATATTCTGTTTAAAGGGGAAGACAACAGGCTTGCATACCATGAAAACAGGTAGATAGATAAAACCACATATATGTATGTGTGGAGATATATATAGCTATATCTCCATAAGAATATCTATCTATCCATCTGTCTATTAATTTTTAAAAAAATAATTGCAATTACGTAAAGCCTTTGATGAAAAAGAGCTAAGTCCTAGGTATTGTAATTGTAATTGTAATTTGAGGAACAGAAGGAATCATCCCTTTAGAGCTTCTACTATCATGTGTTAAAATTTTGGCCATCCAGGATTCCTCTTGATCTGATTTATGAGCTCACAATTTTAACTCTGCTGAGCCCCTTTCTGACACAGTACAAAAATAATCTTTCCACCAGAATTTATATCCTCTGATTCATTCTCTCACTGTCCAGGAAAGTTGCTCATCTACCATTCCAAGTGGTTGTTAACGTCATATTGCCTCTCCCAAGAGCATCTCCATTTCTTAAAAAAAAAAAGAATGGACAACCAAAACCCTTGAATCATGAATCTCTGCTGGCAGGAATTTTATCCCTCCTGGTAGAAGCATCAAAGGGCTTTTATCTGGTCTTCCCAAATCATCCTACCTGAGAAGACTCATGAGAGACCTCTGATCCTGGGCAAGCAAGGCACACACTTCCTGTGTTTTGCCTTAGGCACTACCCAATTGCTAGCCATACGTGGTGCTGCACACTTCTTAGAAACTTGCTCCAACGTATTCGTCTTATTACAGTTATCCTTAGTGTCTGGGAGCCAGTGCTCTTCTAATTGTCTGGAGTTGTAAGATCTTTGTCCAATTACTGTACACACTAGTTTTAAGAACTTTTTATTGATGGAAAATACGACTCATGGTGGTTTGCTGCAGACTGTGTTGTTTTGAGATCCTGCTACTCAAGGATCTTAATTTTTTCAGGAGCTCTTGGATTCTAATAGCTTTTTCTGCCATTTAGTCCATAAATAGAAGGCATGTTTACTTTGGCCAGAGAGGATTTTTTGTAATATCAAGAGTTTCAATTCTAGAGAAAGAGGAAGAATTCCATGATGGCCACAAGAAAGGTTCAGAAGAGGAGACATCTTTGAGTGTCTTTGATGAGCCACTGTCCAACCCGCCCAGAACAGGATGAAGAAATACTTGACCTTGGGTGGGGGGACAGGGAGAGGCAAAGAGAAATCATAACATTTCTCCTGAATTGTCATTCCAGACATCTTGAACACAGACCATGAACTGGACAAAGGAAAATGAAGACTGTTATGTGGCCTTCCTTGGCTAAAGCCTGGACTAGATCTACTCAATAGAACTTCTGCCTAAGGAATTCAAAGCAGGCGCTAAAAGGTATGTAGAGAAGAAGGGAGATGAATGGGCACAGTCAAGTCTCAGCCACTCAATCACTGGCTTTGCAAAGTACTTACTATTTTAGTATATGTGCTGCCAAAGTGAGCACAGAACTTACTAGATGAATCTCAGTTTTTCCTCAAGTGTGATAGGGGAGAGGAAGAGCTTCTCTTGGGGCTCTCATGGCTGAAGCTGTCCTTTTAGTGTTAAAGTCAGATGTCACTTTCTCCAGGAAGCTTTTGCATCCTTGAGCAGAAAATCTAATTGCAGTTGTTTAAAGTCTTTGCTGGTAAAGACCTAAGTCCTACGTATTCCTTTTTCTGGTGCATAAAAGTCTTATGATTACTTGTGTGTCAATATATTCTCTCTACCAGAGTAGAAACAGATTTGGGAAGAACAAAAACTGAGTGCTTAAAAAAAAGAGAATCTTAATATTTTCAGAAAGTGACCTTTTATTTCAGAAACTATCTGGAGCTCACTGGAGAGACTGCCTATAAAGAATCTAGACTACATTTTGGGGGTTTGAAGGATGCTCCATCCTGCAAATAGAGAAGAAGGGATCTCAAAAGTCTTTCTTCCATCCAGGGCAACAAGGGAGGATTTATTGGGATGTTGCTGGCAGGTCTGAGGAGAGAGTTTGTATTTTTTGTGTTGTTTTCTTGCTCCATGAGAGCTGGTCCCAGTGTGTGTGTGTGAGTGTGTGCGTGCGTGTGTGTGTGTTTGAAGTCTGCACAGGAAGTTTGAGTTATGAGAGTCTCACTGCTAGATGAATTCCAAGGCCCGGTGAGCCTGGGCCAAAACATGGGCCAAGAACAGTGCAGAATGCTGGCCATTGTGTGAAGAAGTGGGGCAGGAGGGAAGGACGTGTACTGATCCCGTGGCAAGGAAGCCAGTGGTTTGGGGTCTGGAAGGGAGATGGGTAAGGACATTGTGACACAACTATCATTTAGGATTTCCTTAGCTAGTTGTATTTGTCTGACTTCCAAGGTACCTGGCCATGACCCAGTGTGGTAAGAACATTGCTGTGAGAACCTGGACCACAGTCACTGTGGAAAAAGATGTTGCCTCACTGTGGAAAGATTTTTACAATCTGCAATTTGCTATAGGCCAGCAGTCCTCCCACTGACAGCCTTGAAAAAAAATTAAAAATAAATTTAGAGTTTATGCATAATAAAAACTTTATGTGCCATAAAAATTGTTTCTCTGGGGCTGCATTAGGATCCTTGTCTGAGCCACATCTTCTGGAGCTTGTGTTTGGTGATGTGTTGATTTAATTCTCTAATCCATGCCAAATGAAATAAATATCCCTATTTTTGATCTGGTAACACAGAGTGGATGGCCAAGGGACTTGTGATCAAAGATTGTACACCCTCAAGGACCAACAGTTGAATACTCTACTTCAGGATATTCGAGCTTTCAGACTGGTTGACTGAAGGCAGCCAGGCATATGTTTAACATGAAGACATGTAGTAAAGTAACATTAAAACAAATAATTCTGACTATGCCTAACTAGTCATGCGCTGGCTGGAACTACACTTTCATTTGAAGTGGGTCAGCGGAACTCAGAATGTTCCATTTGCATCATCTTAGACTGTTAGGATTATACTGAACAAAATTAATTGGGTTTGGCTCAGGCAGTAAGATTAGCTTAATATTTACTCAGTTTTTAAAGTGTTCTGGAGAAACCACACTGAACCAATTCAGATCAGATACGATATGCACCAAGTCTGAAAATTAGCTACTCTCGTTGCTTCTGCCGGGCCCAGAATCCTGACAATCTCTGATTCTGGAAGAATTGAAGCCATTTGTCCTTTAAGATGGCTGTGGCCTCCCCCTATGCATCTCTGTTAGGGACCCTGTCCGACATGCACAGACACTCAGCCTCACCAGCACTTCTGCCAGCTTTCACTTTACCAAGACTTGGCCATTTAATTAAGAGATGTGTTCACACCTCCTCTGTTGCCACTGTCTTCATGATTATGTAGGTATACATGTTTCCCCACTCATACTGAATTCTAGAAACTTCTTTAATCACTCAATACTAAAGGAATTCATATGGGAACAGAAAGCTAGCAACCGCAGACCTGACTTCTTGACAATGGCAACAACAACAACAACAGAAGGATACATTTCAAGTAGGAATAAGTGTTATTGCTATTCTTCTCAAGGGGTTTGGACAAATTTCTTCAGATATGTATTTGAGGAAAAACCCCAAGGGGAAATGTAGGAACAATCTTTGTATTTCTAAATTGATTGATTTTCATTCCAAAATGAATGATCTCTACACATTAAACAAAGTGGGGAAATCAGAGACCAGAGACCTGCAGAAACATGTACAATGGGAGAAAGCAGTGTACCATGAGCCACTGGTCCTAGCCTAGTCTATGCAGCCTGGATCCCACTTTCTTCTTAAAATCACAAGCAACAAGCAATTCCAGCTTAAGATTATTTCTTTTCTTTCTGTGAGCTATTTATTTTTTAAATCCTAGTAAACGGAGGATAAAAAGCCATTGTCCAGTTTGACGTGCACATGTTAACATAGAGAAGCGTATCCTCACGCTGTTATTCAATGAACACAAGTGTAGTAGAAAAGTCTAATCACAGGGTGGTCAAGAGGAACCTGCTGTTTCAACATTTCTGAGCCATCAATGTTTGAAATTTTAATGGCTATAGCCAAAATTTTTTTTTTCATTTCTTTTACGTGGAAAGATCTCTTGCTGTAAAATATTTGTCTAACCTATATCCACACACACGCATATACATGGAATCATCATATGTACTCAAAGCTTCCATTTCCTAGTTTCACCAGTACCATTTTACATGGTACCGTTTAAGTCCTCAGAAGATGGCAATGTTACCAGACAGACTCCTTGAGCAACTTAGAACTGATGGTTCACTTTGCGTCAAGATAGTCCCCCAGATACTGCATTCTATGACAAAGATAAAGAACAAATATCATCAAAGAACTCCTCCAGTTTTAAACTAAAATGTTTCTAGAAGATCCCTTTAACCAAATTGCTTTCATTCAGTACTCCAATTTGGAGAAAGAAATAAAAATTGCTTCTTGTGCAGTTACACCTAGCAGATTTGAGCGGACTCCTCATACTGAGCACTCCCTCTACAATCACTATTATACTGATTTAAATATAACACTTCTTGTAGGCAGATTAAAAATAGAAGTTACAGTGGAACCTGGGTGGCTCAGTCAGTTAAGCGTCCGACTCATGATTTTGGCTCAGGTCCTGATCTCAGGGTAGTGAGGGTGGAACCTGCTTAAGATTCTCTCCTTCTCTCCCTCTGCCCCTATTCCCCTGCTTCTGCTCTCTCTCTCTCTCTAAAACAATTTTTTAAAAAAAAGTTATGGAAAATTTCAAATGCACAAAAGTAGAGAAAATGATATAATAAACATTCACGTAGCATCAGTTAGCATCATTTTGGGACAGGGTTAGGATTCAGGAGTTTGTCAAATGGTATCTTAAAGTGTAAGGCTGTTGTGTGGCGGACATCTCCCACCCGTTCTCATGTCAGGATTCTCCGCATTTAATAATGGCACACATGTGGAGAAATAATTCTTAACTAAACTAACTAGCAATTGAGTAAGTTTCAAGGAGGAAGGTGGATACGATAGCAGCAAAGATTTCCTGGATTCATCATTTCAACCATTTAGCTCACAATTACTAAGCACCTTTTCTGTGCCAGGCACTGTTAGGCACCAGGAGGCAAAGTTGCCATCACTGGGGCCTTCCTTCCAGCCGCTGACAGTCTCCAGCCCCACCTCACAAGTGACCTTCACCTCAAAAGAACAGAATGGGCTAGAATGGAAAAGATACATCTGGTTTTGCTTGAATGGGAAACTCAATAGTCTTAAAAAAAAAAAAAACACCAAAACACCAAACAAAAACAAACAACAACAACAACAACAACAACAAAACCCCCACAGAATTAAGAAAATTACCATAGGAACAACTACAGTTTAATGGATGACTTGTGGGTCACAGAGTTTCTGCTGAATTGAGTGCAGCCAGAAACCAGCATGTACGGATTAGATTTGAGCCCCTGGAATGTTGCAGACGGATGAAGAGAAAAATCTCAAGGGTATTGCTACAACCTAGACATAAGAGCAAAGGAAGGAGGTTTTTCATTTTTTTTTAAAAAGATTTTATTTATTTATTTGACTGAGAGAGATCACAAGTAGGCAGAGAGGCAGGCAGAGAGAGAGGGGGAAGCAGGCTCCCCGCTGAGCAGAGAGCCTGATGTGGGGCTCGATCCCAGGACCCTGAGATCACGACCTGAGCTGAAGGCAGAGGCTTAACCCACTGAGCCACCCAGGCACCCCAGGAAGGAGGTTTTCACAGACCTTCAGAAGAAAGTCTTCTAAGACACATAAACACAAGAAATATCTTGCTGTTTGCTGTGTGTGCTTTATTACAGATTTTATTTATTTATTTACTTATTTATTTGAGAGAGAGAGAGAGAGAAAAAGAGAGAGCACATGAGCAGGGGGAGGGCAGATGGAGAAGCAGACTCCCCACTGAGCATAGAGCCTGACATGGGGACTGACATAGGGCTTGATCCCAAGACTCTGAGATCATGACTTGAGTTGAAGGCAGATGCTCCACTCACCTCAGGCTAGGCTCCTGTATCTTTATTTTTGACAGACCTTCAGGTAACTAAATTCTATCCTATTACACTTGGAAGGTTCTGATGAACTGGTCAGGTAAGACCTCTGGCCTTTTGTTTCTACAGTCTTTCAACTTCACCTAAGAAGAGATCCTAATAAAAGAAATAACATCTGTGTGTATGTGGGGGGGGGGGGGGAAGAGAGAGACAGATAGGGTTCAAGAGTGAGAACCAGACCTTCTGAAGGTTAGGAAGCAAAACTAGGGCAGAAATAGAAACCACAAGTATGGCTGCATTCGAATCAGAATTATATAGGAGCTTGGGAGGAAAGAATATTATGTCCTGTTGTGGTTTATCCACAAGCTGCAGTGCTGGGCCAATCCTGGAGATTCTAAGGCTGTTTTCAACCCAGAAATTCCTGTGTTTTAGAAGAGCCAACAGACTCTTCTGAAGACAGACAGACCAACTTCCTAAGATAACGGTGCGACTTCCTGCATTACAGAGATGTTGGAGCTGGATTGTTTTTCTAGTTTGGTAGGGTGCCGTGACAACAGACCACCACAAGTTTTGGAAATGAATCCCTGTTCCCCCTCAGGGAAAGACCTTCCCTAGAGCGATTTAAGGATATTGCTCCTTTTTCATCTCTGTGCGCATTCATGGTTTTTCACTCTGGGCCTTAGAACAGTGTCTGAGGATTTGTTGCCTTCTGCTCTCTCTAGGAAACCCCTTACCTGCCTCCACTCTCCACTTACCCCCTCCACTTGGAAAGATGGGAAGGTGGGCTGGGACCATACTTGTTGGCTCTCTTTTTGGCCATCCCTCTAAAAAAAAAGAAGGGGCCTGATAAACCTGAAATTGTGCATTGAATATCACCAACAACCAACATATTGCCCCAACCAGTTCAAGGCAGTGGGGGAAATTCCACCAAAAGCAAATCAGATCTCTTGGGTGAGCATGACCTTATCCAGGCACTCCTCTTCTGAAATGCGATCACTCTGAATTATCTAACCACCTGAGAACTCTGAAGTGTGAAGAAAACCCATAGGTTGTTTTCCTCTAGAAATCTAGGGAAGGACTTGTTGCAGAGACTGGGGATCTGAGAGGAGGTACAGTCAAAGGGAAAGAAAAGAGGAGAAGGGGCAAAGTCACGGGGATAGGAGGAAACACCTCGCCCACTGGGCAATGTCGTTAGGGGAAAGCGGGATTCCGTCACTAACATGTTTGCTAGCTTTCACTCGCAGCTTCTCTGTAGCTCAGTTTCTCATACACAGAACAAGGATAACAATGCACGTGTCCTGGAGTTACTGAGAGAACGACAGGACAGAGAACTTTCTAAAAATTTTCACTGAAGTAGGGGGCACCTAAAGGGTGGGGAGTAGGGTGCTTCCTGCAGGCGTAGCCCCGTGACATTCTACAAAAGTATAATTTCCCAGAAAACAAGTTTATTGTAAACTGTATGCCTAGTTTGCATCCTATTCAAAATGGAATTCTTCTCTGTGAATCTTTAAGTAAAATTTTGTCCTGAGATGACTGACTGTGCTCATCCCACAGCTCTGTAGATCCCTTGGGACTCCCTGATGGGAGACTCTTGAACAATGTATGGAAGGCCTCTGGTGCAAAGTTGTTCCTCAACACAGGGCAGACTCCAGTATTTACTATGATTATGATTTTAAAAAATAGTATTACTTTATAGCTGTATTATATACTGTATAGTAATACTATAAAGTATTACTTTATAGCTTTATAGTGAAGACACATATATTATCATCATGAACCCTGACCAAACTGCTTCTGTTTTGTAGATGGAGAAGTTGGGTCTAAGTCTCAACCCGTTTTTGTCTCTGGTGTTGTGTTTATCCCATTTGACTGAGATTAGCTATTCTTTGTGGCTGTCTTAATGAAATGTACATTTTGCAACGAGAGCCTAGAGCTTCTGGAAGTTCATTTCTTCCTTGAGTTCCCTCATTCGTTTACCCACCTGATCAATCAATTACACATTCAGTCAAAAGTAACAAAGCACCTATTTCAGTAAGGGGATGTCACAGGTATTCTCAGAAACACAAATATGAGACAGAGTCCTTGTAACCTAAGACCTCACCATCCAAAGCCTTGCTGGCACAAGGTTATACGGGGAAGCAGGTCATCATAACACAAGAAACAAATAAACTTACCACTAGCAAAATGAACTGAACTATTTCAACATTCCTCTTTCATTCAAATATCTACCTCCACTCATAATATCTAATGCCTTTGTCTAAGAGTTTTGATGACTAGTTGAAAATACACTGGGAAAACATTGCCCCAAACAAGTGCAAAATTACACAGTTAGAAAATATTCAGGATTTTATAACATCAATGCAAATGATATCAGAAGTATAGTCAATTAGGTAGAAAGCTCTTGACAAATTAAAATCTAGCAGGGTTTTATCAGTCAATTATTGAAGAAGAGAAAATTGACAAAGGTGATGACGGTGGGACTTCCATGGAGAAAACAGTCCTTGGAGAATTGATAAATCTTTTAATGTTCTTGCAAAATTTATCCTCTCTGTGGGCATGTTGAGAAACCCAAACATGAAGTGAAATTATTTGTATTGTGCTATAATACAATTTCATTAGATAAATTATGCTCCAAATCCCCAACATTAATTCTTTGTCCTAAGATTGAGCACGTGGCCACAAAGATCATTTAAAGTTCATCAATAGAAGGTAATTATGTTTTCTTCATAACATTTTTCACAATTTTTACTTTCAATTTTCAAATTTCCCACCAATTCCTATGTCCACCTTTGTCCCTGTTTTAAATGGAATCAGTTAAACTTCTTCTGGTACTAATTAACCTCAGATAATGAGATCCTCTCCCATCTACTCACATGTTATGTTGAAACAGAACTCTACTGTTTGCAAATACTTTCATAGATCTTATCTCATTTAACTTTCATAAGAACCCTATCGTTAACATATTTTTTTTTCTCCATATTATGTAAAATAGTGTTTAAGATAGAGTAAGTTTCCAGGATTCTTAACCTTTTTATTAATAACCACAAAAATCTCATGTTTCCCAGAAATTCTGATCTACCCCATCCCTTAAGCGGGGGGGGCAAGCCTTTCACTTTTGATTAAGAATCATAAATACTTTAGGGGTGCCTGGGTGGCTCAGTCTGTTAAGCAATCCAACTCTTGATTCCAAGTTTGGGTCATGATCTCACGGTCCTGAGATCAAGCTGCAAAGTGGTCTCTCAACTTGGTGGGGAGTCTGCTTCTCTCTCTCTCTCCCCCTCTCTCCCTCAGTCCGTCCCCCTGCTCACATGCTAAGTAAATAAAAAAATGAAATCTTAAAACAAAAAAAAATCAAGAATACTTTAAAAATGGAGTCAATTTCTGTAGGCACTCAGCAGCTGAAATTTGGTTAAACCCTACTTTCTACAATTGTTGTTACAAAAATAAATAGTATTTCCAAACACAAAATTACAGTTAAAATAGATTAGTTAAAATAATCTGCAATCCCAGGTTTCTGGCATGTCTTACTGAGGCGTGTACCCACCCCTTCCTATACCGCGTTGCAAGGCCACGAAGCCATCAGATAGCCAAGTGGCCCCTTAGGCTTGGGCCTCTGACTCTATCTCAGTTCTCTTCCCACTACAGATGTCCGCTCTAAGTTCCAAGACATTTAAGAGCTACTATGTGGCCTCTATAAGAGAGTTAACCCACGGTTCCACTGTGGGTTAGAAAGGGTTGGAAAGCTGAGAGTATGTGAGCCTCTTTATATTCCACAGGACTTCAGAAATCTGAGATACTCCCATGGGCTGGAGTAATTAGACAGAAGTCCCTCGCACTGGTTGTCAAAAGATGGGCATAATTCAGAAGGTGGTAGTGTTTCCAGGCAAGGAAACAGTAAGGTACAGGAGGAAGTTTTAGGCCACAGTCGTAACGGTCATGAAAGGCAATCTAAGGCATGCAGACTTGCAGTCAGCAGGATAGAGGAAGGCCAGGAGGACACTTGCTGGCTTTGATCAGGGAGTGGAACAATGAAAGTGATCTGAAGCTTCTAAGTAGTGGGAAAGGTCCTAAGAGAAAAAGTCTGAATAGAGACCCAAGAGAAGATTATGAAAATATGTATAGACTGGTGAATCTGAGAGGTAGAAGGGCCTCGGGGTTCCACTACTTCAACATTTTTCCAGCGTATGAATCATCCTTTACTTTCCTGGGTAGGTCATGAGGACCAGAAAAACAGAAGGGCTCAACAGGGATGGACAGAGCAGTAGAATAGATGGAGCAGATCGAGTGAGTGCCAGTGTCGCCCCAAGGAGGAGAGAAGGACCTTCTCGAAAGCTAAAAGGCACTATCCTGTCCTCTCTTCTTGCTGCCTTTCCAAGTTCTTTGGAAATATCTAGCTTTCACTAGCTCTTTGGAATTTTTCTCAAGCTTCTCCTTCCTTCCACCAGAGTGGAATCTCTCTACTGTCAGTGGATCTTCTTAGATTTTTGCAGAAGGTGTTATAAATCTAAATCCTGCTGTCCACTGACTGAGTGCATCCTGGATCTGGGAATATAATTTGCCAAGTGGTGACTGGACATCCTGAGGGGAATTTGGGTCAGTTAGGCCCAGGTGTATCACAATCATTGCCCACTGGGGCTCTGGGAAGGGGCTAATATAGCCTGGTTGCAGACTTGTCCTGACATGGATATGGCAGGCCACTGGCATCTGAAAGCCCAAAGATACTCTGGAGTTGTTGCTCAGAATATCCAGAGACTGCTACCTTCACTTACTTCTGTCACCTTTCCTTGCCCAGCTTTTGGCTTCTATCAAGTCTCTGACTCTAAATTCCAAGAGGTGTCATGAGAGCATGTCTAGGCTTCCGCTGATAGAGGACTAAAGTCATGGTTTCTATAATCCTTATTCAAGTTTTAATATTCACTGGATCTTATTGTATGCCAAGGACTGGGGAGGCAAAGACAAAAAGACTTTTTCAGAAAAGTTCCTTGTTCTGAAAGGACAGAAAAACCAATAGGAAAAGAGACATTCTTAAAATAAGGACATTAGAACATCACACTGGCTGTAATGCACTATATATATATTTTTAAAGATTTTATTTATTTATTTGAGAGAGAGAGAGAATGAGAGAGAGAGAGCATGAGAGGAGAGAGGTTGGCAGGAGAAGCAGACTCCCTGCTGAGCAGGGAGCCTGATGTGGGACTCGATCCTGGGACTCCAGGATCATGACCTGAGCCGAAGGCAGTTGCTTAACCAACTGAGCCACCCAGGCACCCCTGCACTATATTTTTAATGTACACCCTCAGTTCGAATTTTTCGGGAAGGACCCCTAGACTTAAGGGGAATTTGATTTCTACTTTAATCTATTTTAGTTACTTGCAACTTTCTTTTGAAAAATCCTTGGGCACACTAAATTTCAATACAAGAACATTTTTCATGTCCTTTTTTCCACCCCTTTAAGGTGAATTTTTTTTTCCCCCTTACAGTGGTAGCGGTGAGGGGCCTGGAGGAGAGCGAGATGGTGTTTCCATTGCATTGCCCATTCCATTTGGGGAGTTATGCAATCAAGGGGGGGCGCATTTTCCACTCTTGAGGTCCTTTGATCACTTTTGCTCTTACATAACTCCCTAACAGCTGGAGCTGTAAACTTTAAAATTGGCCAGAACATAGCTCATATTGCGAAAGGAAATTCAACCCAAATTTGAAGAGAAACAGCTAGATATTTTAAAAGTGATTCCAGTATTTGTGTTCTTTAACATTTAGTGAGTGCTGGTGATGTTCGGGCACGTTAAACCAAAATCCCTGCCCAGACACGTTGCCATGTTGACTGGGACTGCTGTCAGCTGGACCTGGCTCAGCAGAACGGGGTGCTTTCTTATCTATCTTCCCATCACCAAGCTCCCGTCGGCAGCAGCTCCTCTGCCCACAGACAACCAAAGGAATGCTTGCTCTACTGTGGGGCTCCCAGGAGAAAAAACACATCAGTCTACCCACTCCTCCTCCAGCAGCCTCCAGGTGCTCACTGCCTGGCTTAGAAAAGATGTCTGCTCCTTTCAGCAATGTAACTTCCTACATCTACCATGCAAAAGGTATCTTCCACTACCTCATTCTCAAACAGACCCCCTTCCTTCCTGATCTTCCCACCTCTCTTTTACCTACTTCTTCTTCTTCCTTCCCTTCTACCCCTTCCTCTGTCATCTCCTTTGTCGAGTTTGGGATATGAGCTTGTTATCCATTCCAGTAGAAATAAATCTGTACGAAACTATGTGTGCTGCTACAACTTTCACATTGCAATGGAAAACAGTCAACTCAATTAAAACCCACTACTTTAAAATCAATAGCTTCTTCAAAGTTGCATTAACACGTAAATATGGTTAACACCACATGCAGAAATGGATCTAGACAAAGGTTATTAAACTTCTAACTTGCTGAAATAAAATTAAAGAAAGGCAAAATTGTGTTTTTCATTGTGAAGCAATCCATTGGAATCACTGATACTGGAGGGACATAAAAAATTCAGAGTTCTGAGGTTATAAGAGACCCAAACATCTAAGTTTTTCCTGTTTCCTGTTCTTTCCTCTCAAAGAACTGAGGACGTGGGGAATTATACCATCAGCAGCAATTGTTGCCTTAAGAGAGGCTCCACAGGGTGCCTGAGTGGCACAGTTGGTTAAGCAGCAGACTCTGTTTTGGCTCATGTCATGATCTCAGGGACATGAGATCAAGCCCTGTGTGGGGTTCTGCACTCAGCACAGCATCTGCTTGTCCCTCCCCCTCTGCCTCCTCCTCACTCTCTCTCTCTCTAAAATAAGTAAATAAAATCTTAAAAAGAGAGAGAGAAAGAGATAGAGCCTCCAAATCTGTATCTCCAGGAAAAGCAGGTAAGTGAGGAAGGTGACACGTGTCACCTTGACCTATTCAGACATGGTTGCTGCCAAGGCAGGAGACTCTGCGGGGAAGTACTCAGGATGACTGCTCAGGCATCCCTCCTCGTGCAAGTCCATGGTTTTCAGAGGTCAACCAGTACTTCATACAGGGATTGCAACATGGCCCCTTGAAGCAGAAGCAATCTTTGTCTGTACCCGTGCCTCCTCAGCCTTGCCACCGACCCATTCTGAACTCTGCTGAAATACCAACATGAAAGAGAAAGGACTAATTCAAGAGCAGGGATGTTTCATTTCCTGTTCCTTTGCTGTGCCATGATTGGAACTGCTTCCCCTCTGTTTTGAAGCAAAGCCGTGGCTCTTACTATTCCAAAGCTTTTGGTTTTGCAAGCTGCTTCTTCCGGTTCCTGTCTCTTTTCCCTTCCTTCCGTGGCCTGTATCTGAAGATACAGTTCACACACACCTGGGATGTCTGGGTGGCTCAGCCTGTGAAGGGGCGGACTCTTGATTTTGACTCAGGTCATGATCTCAAGGTTGTGAGGTCCAGCCCCATGTCAGGCTCCATGCTCTGTGTGGAGTCTGCTTCTCCCTCTCCCTCTGTCCCTCCTCTCCCTACCCCACTTAATACGCCTGCACATGTGTGTGCTCTCTCTCAAATAAATATACAAATAAAATCTTAAAAAAAAAAAAAAGACACACTTGTGCTTGGACTGTCACCCCCCTTCCTGACTGTAGAACGGTACTTTGAGGCCTGGCTTCCACTTATTACTGAATGTGGAAGTGGCTGATGATGAGAAAAGCCCCCAGGCATGGGGGCCATCCCATAGCCCTGGGCCTTCAGAGTACTTTGAGTCACTCTGATCGCTTTCCAGCATCAGGCCCATCTTCTGGAAGAATCTTGAGAGGATTTTCAGAGAGGAAGAGATAGGATCTCCCAGGCATAGAACAAGGGTTTGTTGTTTTTTTTAATCCTTAGTTTTTTAAGACATTTGATGAAATGAAAGGATAAGTGTAGCACATGTGTTGCTTATCCTAGTGTCATGAACTGCTCATTTCTTTAATGGTTGAAGATGACCTATTTCTGGCTAACCTTGTCTTTCTACAGTGATGTTGCCCTGCCAAGCATAAGTATGTTAACCAGGCAGATGCTGGGGTAGCAGAACAGCTCACAAGTCAAGAAATACACCCTTCATGAGGTTTACACTGGCAGGTACTCATTGCTCTTAAATGCAAATAGTGAGGATGCTGATGATGGTGACAAAGATGATGGTACTTTGCACCATGTGGCACATGGTGTGGATTTGGGAGCTGATGATTGACACCACTGGCCAGCAGGCTGCAAGCAACTGCAAGGCTTCTGCTGGCTGCTCTCCCCCCACAATTGTCCCACTCGATCCAGCTATGACTCATTGCCAGAAGAGGGCTGCTAGATCATTAAGTTTGCTGGCACTCTTAGAGTTTCAGTTGTGACCATGCAACTTTTTCTCACTGGAAGCATTTTTGGCTAAAGGAATAAAGAA
Source organism: Enhydra lutris kenyoni (assembly GCF_002288905.1). Taxonomy (NCBI): domain Eukaryota; kingdom Metazoa; phylum Chordata; class Mammalia; order Carnivora; family Mustelidae; genus Enhydra; species Enhydra lutris. The sequence continues at coordinate 16,256,277 of NW_019154124.1, read as the reverse complement.
CTCACGTGTTCCAAAAGGAAGGGGTGTATGTCCACTTATCTTACCTACTGGAGAGTCGATGCTTATAGGAATCTTTGCCAAATATGATTTCCTTGGAACTTTCTTTTGTTTGAAGGTTTTTTTTGGTTGTTTTTTTTTTGTCCCCACTTGAAAGAATCCAAGGAAGAACTTGATGTGAAGTGAGATTGTTAGTATTTTCCATGCTTTACTTTTGTTTTCTTTCAAACGACTTCCTTTCTAATGATGCTCATGATGATAAATGGCTGATATTCATTGAGTTCTTGTGGCCACATTGTATACTGAATCCTCATAAAACCTTATGCTCTAAATCCCCATTTCTAGACAAGCTAACTGAGTCACTGACGAGTTTAATAATGTGCCCAGGATCATGCAGGTAATAAATGATATATATAGATTTAGACCCAGACATTCTGACGTTAAACCAAGCTCATGTCATGATGTTGTACTGCTTCCCTTGTTGGAGTTACCAACCTTGTTGGAGTTAACTGTCATTTAGTCAACAAAGATTGATGGAGCTCTTGCTATGTGTCAGGTTCTGAGTTAGCCACAAGCAGACTGAAACAATATAGTCATAATCATCATGAAACTTAGCATCTAATGAAACTGATCAATATGAAATTAGTCATTAAACAAATAATTATATAATGAAAAACTATTATACATCTGGGAGCCTATTAGCTCTGTGAATAAGGAATATTTAAGGTGAGACGTGGACTAGCGTAAGATCGAAAGATGAAGCAAGGGTGGGTGGGGCAGGGGTCAGAAGGAGGGAAACACTTGTCGACCACAAAGGCTGATGATTTCCATGTCCCAGTGAATATGCAGTGATCTTGTGTGACACAAATTTCTTTCACAAACACTTTCTTAAAAGTAAAGAATAAAATTTGAATTTGTTTAGCTTTACCGGTCATCATAATTAGACCATATTCTAGCTGGAGATCCAGGTGCTTTGTTGTAAGACTGAGAACAGTATGTTAGGATGATGGAACATGTCAAGCAAGAACTAGAATGAATCTGAAGAGAGAGCCCGAGGAGGCCAGAGCGACTGCACAGGGGAAAAGACCCAGGGAGAGATGGTGGGCTGCAGATGCGAAAAGATATGGTCACAGTAAGTATAACTATATCTTCCTTTCTTCCCCTCTGCATCAGAACTACAGGATGTGACTATTATATTTCCAAGTAATCCACAAAAATCAAATATTAAATGAATTATAAAGCCAATTAATTAAACATTGGGGGATTTATCAATTAATGGAATGGGCAGCAATGCTAGATGTCGACTCAGATATGCACCAGAATTTAGTGTGTCCCAAAGACAGCATTTGCAATCAGTGGAGAAAAGATGGTCCTGGGACACTTGACCATCCATTTGGTAATAAGAACGCCAGATCCCAAATTCTTTCCTTCATCCAAATAGACTCCAGATAGAAGAATGTGAATATATTTTAAGTGATACAGATACAAGAAGAAGACATGCTTGAATATTTTTATTATCTTTGGTTGGGAAAGGCCTTCTTCTTTTTCTTCTTCTTCTTCTTCTTTTTTTTTTTTAAGATTTTATTTATTTATTTGACAGAGAGACGGCAGGGGGAGAGGGAGAAGGAAGCTTCCCACTGAACAGGGAGCCCGAGGTGGGGCTCAATCCCAGGACCCTGGGATCATGACCTGAGCTGAAGGCAGCTGCTTAACGACTGAGCCACCCAGGCACCCCAGGAAAGGCCTTTATTAGCGTTTCAGCCCATTTATACTCTTCAGATTTGCATTGCTGCGGAGCTCATCTAGAAGTTACAGAGGACTGTCTGCAAGACTGCCTTGTACCAGACACACTCTTGTGGGCCCCAAAGAGGACAGTTCGACTTCTTTGAGCTCTACCACGCCTTTACTTTTGCTTCCCTTGATTGAAAGCCCCCATCTACCAATAAAGCAGTAGCACGTGGAAATATCAGAAACCACATAGTTAAAATTAGACTCTGTAAAAATGTGAAACTTCTATACAGCAAAAATCATTCCAAGCCAGTATTTAAGGGCCTTCTAAAAGGAAGCGAGGAAGCCTAATTCTCTTCTGAATTAGCATGGGTGGTTCTGCCCCTAATAGAAAGCCTCCTAACTAACCCTTTGAATTAAAAAAAAAAATTTTAGCTTATTTTCTCCAACCTCCAATGGTTCTAAGATTTGGCATAGTTTTCAAGTACAGAGTAGGTTAATGAACTACGTTACCTGTGACTTCACCCTAATAGAAATCAGATATTTTTATATTATTGCTTTGGTCAACGCTGCTAGTTAGCCTTACCCCTAAATTCTAAATTTATGGTAGTTATCAGGCCCATTGCTAGGGCTTCCTATTTGATGAGGTAAGAAAGGCATGTGTATATGTATTTCTGTACCTCAAATTTGTTTCTAGAAACTATTTTGACAAGCATAATTTATATAGCTGGTTTCTTTTACAATCTTATGTATTTTGTTTCATGCATTTAAAATAGTCTGAAAGGAGGTCCATGGGCTTCCAAAGATTGTCCAGGAAGACTGTGTCACAGAAAAGGTTCAGAACCTGCCTTAAGGTGACAATTTCCATGGGACAGACAGCTGTCACACACATGTTCTTGATGGGGAGCAGGCCTGCCCAGAGCTCTACACTCACTGGGTGGGGGTGGAGGGGCTTTTGGCCCTCTGGAAGTGAGCCGGGCAAGCGGAGAGGGTGCCGGGCATCCGGGCTCCTAGCTCCCAGGTAGCCGGTCTTGCTCCAGCTTGGAAGACCCACGTCCCACAGCTGATGTGCTTCACTGACTTTAGAGTGGTGACTTCTCTGTTGAAGGGACTGTCCCATTTTAGTTGAGGATAAGAATAACTACTTTTTATGGGGTTTCAGGGAGCCCTTTTACCCTCAGAGACCGGAACTGAATCACCAGCCGACAGCCTTAATATTACCAAAAGCCTTAGAAATCAGGGAGAAAAACATTCCCTTATCAGATAAATAAAATCTGAAGAGACCATTAAAATGACTGGGGAGGGGGGACTATTTGGCTCCATTATCAGCAGAAGAATTGCAAACAAAAGCAAGATTTTTTTAAAATGCTTATCAATTTGACGAGGTTTAAAAAAGTGATAACACTCGGTCTGATAAAGATATGGAGAAGTAAACAACCATGGTTTGTTGGTGGGAACGTAAATTACTATACCTTTTTTTGGCAAGTGAAGCTTAGCGATATTTATTAAAAATGTTCTTTGTATATCTCCTCACCCCAGTAATCTCCCTCTTAAGAATTTACCCTCAGGAGCTTATCATAAATACATAAACAAATATATGTTCTGGAACATTTATCACTATCTTGTTTATAGTAGCCAAAAAATGTGGAGGCCGCCTCGATTTGTTCCATGCTGCAGTAGCAGAATTCATCAAGATATCTGGCTTTGTCTTCCCTGTACATTACCACCAATTCCAAGAAAGTGGGCAGGCTTCCTTGCCTTTGGGGAAGAGTGCATTGTAGAGCAAGAAGAAGTTGTCTCCTGAGAAGTTCTTCCCTGGTTTTTGGTTTTTAGAGAGTGAGTTCATGTTCAAGAGGTTAAGCTAGAGAGAAGAAAAGTGACACAGAATCACACAGGCAGAGGGAGGAGGTCCCCAGAGAGGAGACAGGACTCTGGGGGTCCCTTGTATTGTGGGGATCTGTGCTCTGCTCCTGCAGTTTGTTCAGGGGTGAGAAGGGAACGGAGGCATTTAAGGGATGCTCAGCCTGGGCCATCGGACCCCACCAACTGCAGCAACAATGACCAGCTCTAAGTACCAAGGTCGCCAGACTTCAGAAAGCGTTCAGGTGGAGTGGTTTTGCATCTCTGCAGCATGTTCAGTGGGTTACTGATCAGGGTGATGTCTCTGTATATGTAAGACCCCTTATGTGTTGGGGGGCAGGGGTTAGAGTAGGAGGGGAGTGAACTGCCTGTGAAACCCATCCCCACCTGCCCCTGCTGTCTAGATGGAAGTAGAGAGTAGGATTTAATTTTATTTAAAGAAATAACCAAATATCCCAGCTTTCTACCTAACACAACCCAGTTTTCTTACTTGTCAAATCAGCTACGATGTATTTACTATGGACTAAATCTCTTTTTTGATAACTTTGTGGAGAAAGTGTCACAGGGGTTAGAAAGCCATGGCTGTCCCCTGAGCCCCAGTGTCACGCCAGCCAGGAGAGAGCAGATAACTCTCCATAAAGGCGCTCACATTCAGTGAAACTAGAACCAGGTTAAAATGGTGCACTGGTATGGCAGTCATAGAAGCCACATGCAAACTTAAGGGAAATCAAGGGCAAACTGCTGTATGGTTCTAAAGAATGAGGTCTAGGGCACAAAGAACAAAGGAAAACACCTTATGAATAGAGGGAACAGGAGGTCTATGGAAACTCCTTATCCACTTTCCACTCAGGAGGTAGAAGTGGGGTTAGAACCCGTCCAGTCCAGCCCATGGGGGGGCGTCTTGGGCTTCTATGGGTTGCAGCTGGATGTTCCAGAAGAGCTGAGGAAGTGCAAAGAGCTTCTACATCTTTCAAAGCAATGGGGGCAGAATTTGTCCCTTAGAGGTTTGGACAAGGATTAGGTCAACAAGTAGAGGATCATCAAGCCTTAAAATCAGGAGAGAGTATGCTCTGTTGATACGGTTTCTGGTACAGGGTTTGAGAGCTTCAGACAAGAAAATCTTTATAGCTCTGGTTCCAGATCTGAAGTTACCCTGAATTCAAACCTGATTTACCTTTGCAAACTAAGACTGCTCACACACAGCCACGCTTAGAGCATGGCTATAGTCAGGTTATAGGAAAACTTGGTCAAAATATGAAGGGTAACTAACAGTGTGCTTTTATTTTTGGTTTGGGGCTAAAATGAGTAAAATCAGTAATTGCTTTTTTTCTTTGCTTCCTATCTCCTTCTACATATGAGGGAGACTGAATGGGCAAAACAGGCTTATCTCAGGGTAGAGGAAAAACCCTCATAGGACAAGGTGAAGTCAATCCTGGGGTCGTCCATGAATCCTGAGTACCCCAATTTGGTGTTAACCAAGCCCTTATGCTCCTGTCCAGGATGCCTCTGATGGTGTTTATTAATTTATCACCTCATTCTTAGCACTGAGCTCAGGACAGAGATGCCCAGAGCTCTCAGGAGTGACCTTATCTTTACTCCTATATGGAACAATTTGGTCATCTTCTGTATTTTCTATAGATTAAAAACGCTAGAAGCCACACCCAAATATGGTGTTTACACAAGATATGTGGTAGCGAGTTGTGGAGATGATGTGATTATACCTTGACCGATTTCCTACAGGCTTCTACATCTCTCTTACCCCAAGCAAAAGCCCGGTAGGACAACATCAAGCTAAAATGTTCCTTATGGACTTATGGCTGATACAAATAAAAGAAAATTAGGTTCCTCTTTTTCTTCTCACAAAAAATTTTCAGTGCTCTGGTAAGGCAGGTGCCACAAAACTTCATGAGGAAATGCCACGTGCACAAGAAGCTGTCAAGAGATGAAGTTGGTTGAAAAGCGCTGCCCAAAGACTGGTAGACAGATGATCAGTTCAGGGCATATGGCCATTCTCCTCACATAGTAATTAAACATTCTTTAGATTGGAAGAGAGCGAAAGGGCGAAAAGATGATCACACACATGGACTCTCAGTCAACTGCAAGAACCCAGGTGACGTGTGCAAATACAGCTTTAAACTGCAATGTCGTAAGAGCGCTTTGTTTGGCCTGTTCTCTCAAGTGCTGGACATCTGTTTGGATCCTTGACTGCAGCGGTCACTGCAGCAATTCCGCTAAAAATCTGCCTTATATCTTTAGCAGAGAAGAGGCCTGCGATGTATGTGTTATTACGTGTATGAATTCATTTAGCTCCGTCATCAATCCCTGAAGTATTTAATCTCGCTTTGTGACCCATAAGCTTGCCCTGGGTCATGTGGCTGGTGAGTAGGAGAAGTAAGGATCAGGACTACGTCGGTCTGACACAAAAACCCCATTTTTAAAAAAAACACAATTTGCTAATATCATCCATGTCGAGTACCTTCATTTGCGCTAGGGTTCCTAGTTTCTGTAGCTTCTCTTCTCTGAGCTGTGTCTGACAAAAAAATGGAAACAGCCTTTGAAAGTAAGTGATGGGTGCCTGGGTGGCTCAGTTGGTTATAGCAGCTGCCTTTGGCTCAGGTCATGATCCCAAGGTCCTGGAATCAAGTCCTACATCGGGCTCCTTGCTTAGTGGGGAGCCTGCTTCTCTCTCTGCCTCTGCCTGCCCCTCTGTTTGCTTGTGCTCTCTCTCTCTCTGACAAATAAATAAATAAAATCTTAAAAAAAAATGCAAGTGAACCACAGTAACTGCTATGCCTGTTCAATTTTTGTACCGGAACCATTAAAAAAAAAAATACATGGGGATAGGCTCTAACTGAATAGAAATGTTCTGTCCAGAATGTGAGGGAGGGGGTGAGGGTTTCGGGCCATGGACAGAGAGGCCTGTCATAGGCCTTTTAATGGAGACAGGCTTGTTAATCTGTGGCATGTCAGAGCCTGAACACCCGTGTGTGACG